>NC_053032.1:4767651-5070681 GCF_016746235.2 Drosophila teissieri
AATTGGACCGCAAATGTTTTACGATCTGGTTATGCTTTGATTTGCTAATCCTGCATCCTTAAAAACACCGTCCTCCTAAACTCATGTCTCATGGAGAACATCCTTATAAACATCCAGATGAGTTTTACTGGATGGAAAATAAGCCAGTAAATAATTGGTGTTATCATAGAAGAAGAAGTGGTCAAACAAGCTATCCTACCAACTACCTAAGCTGTAAGAAACGCAAGGAAACTTACATTTACAATGAACCCATATCCACGCAATACAATTCATTAATAACACTCACTCACTAATTATCTGAGATCCGGGGCTTGCCCATCAAACACACTCCCTGATTACCAAACCAAACAGCAATCGCAGCGACATCAACAAAAATTGTAAAACGAAGATTCTTTTTGTAAAATAAATCTTAGTATAGAATGAATCTTTTTGATACACAGCACATAGCACATACACAAGCACATAGATCTAGTAACACATATATGAACAATCTCTTAATAAACCATATGATTCAAAATGTCCAGGATATTAAAAAATAGATCATTTACTAAATTTTCGTTAAAATATTCGTATTTATATATTAATGTGGGTATTTGGTAAATTTTAAATATACGTTAAGGTACATAAGGTTACTATTTTGTTTAATTACATTTAAAAATAGTTTTCCTAACCATTAGATCGAAGGAGTATTTTTGACCTCAACTGAATAAAACCGAAAAGACAAAAACCTTTCCTAGCTCAAAACAGTGGATACCTTAAAAAATCATATGCAGACTATATCAATCTGTAGATTATGATTTATCCGATTTATATGGAGCTATCCTTTTTAGTTTCAGCCTTATTGTTGTACGACACGATCTCATTAGAATTCGCGTCGGGAAACCCCTGTTAACCCATGTGGACACACTTAACAAAAGAGAAATCCGAGTCCAGAGGCGCAATGAACTTCCGCTGCGCTGTGCGCTGTTGGCGTTGGTGGTGATGGCGCTGCCATCGTTTCCGGTGCGCTAGCTTAGATGATGTCCCAGCTAAGCAGTCGGCACAGCGCGTGACGGTGGACCAAGGATGCGGATGGGGACGAGGATGGAACCTATGTATATGCTGAGTCTCCGAGCATAGATTCCTTGGCACCCGCTATTGCAGATCCACGGGCGATGGTTTTTATTAGGCGCATATAATCATAAGAAAATTAGCCAGTATGAAATACGCACTTAAACTTGCGTTTAGCTGGCAGGATGGAACGTGCGATAGGAGGGCTGTACTTAAAATGTAAATAACATAAAGTACCTTAGTGCCTTTCCAGGGACTCGAGTCATCGCTTTGGACCCATCCTCTTCGTCCTTTCCAGGAAATGTACTTAAACGTTTCGATTTAACGCCCTGTTTTGCTTTATTCTCATCATAATTTGAAATATTTTCGGAGCTTAGGGCGCAAATTGCGCTCTTTAGCTAGTTTTGAATGGATTAGTTATCCAATGGCAGGAGCGAAGCCAGAGCTTGTGATTAAAAACGGTCTGGAAATCCGTCAGGATGGCAGACTATAGCCTCATTTGGAGGTACAGCCTACGCTTTATTTGAAACAATGAAAAGCTTAGAAATTTTAAATAGAAGGAAGCCCATAAAGTGCTGATACTAAGCCTTACAAATTGTAGTAGGCAAACCTTGATTTGACATAATATCCGACATTGAGCTTTCTCTCGCATTTTTGTCAGCCGAAATGAATGAAAATGTTTCCAGTTCTTGGCACAGTTCGCGAACACACACATCAAATTCAATATCCGCCTAGAGCTGTCATTCGCTACCTGAATTTCATTTCCGACTGTCGAGAAGACACATCCTAAAAAGCAGATTTACGCGTGCTTAGTGGCCCATTTTCTGCAAGTTCAGTTCTTTGGTCGCCGAATGCTGCAGGAGGAGTTTGAGGAGTTCCTTTTCTGGTCCATCTGGCCTTACTTTTATTATTCGTTTTACCCAACTGGGGGACTCGCTAAAAAGCTGTGATTAGAAGGCCGTTATTAAATTGGCTAGAATTTGTAATTGATTGTCTGCCGTTAACGCTTGATTCAGTGCATATAAGGGGGAAACAGCAAGGCTGGTCGAGAAACCGCTGTAGCAAGTAGCTCTGCAAACAATAAATAAACCTATAACATTTTAGTGGCACGTCGCATAAAAAGCTAAAAGCACAAAAGACGGGCTGTGGCTTAAAACAAAAGATGGGGAGAACTCCATCAAATGCTCGGAAATCGAACTCGGACTCTTACTCGGAAAAGTGGGAAAACTCTGGGCGAACAGGTTGCGAGGAGAATCAGATGAAATTTTCGAGTGGAGAGGAGGGCTATAAGCATTACATTACACACAGCTCAAATATATAAACAAAAAACTGGACTACAATTGTCTGGTATAGCAACTGCGGCTGAGGAAGAGCATAGGGATAAGGATGTGGCCGGAGCCTTGGAATATTGCCAAAAGTGGAAAGTTTTCAATTGCCAGGATTTTTGTCTCCGGGCCACACCACGCCCACTCACCTCGGCCTACACATCGACATCCACCTCAGCCCTAGACACTTGTACTTTACGTACTTCGACTCTCGCCGAGAGCGTATCAATCAACTGGGCCACGGGGCGTATAAATTGGGTATTGGGATCGCAGACAAAAGGCAACCCACTCCGCTCCAAGTACCATAACATGCCCGACCAAATGTGTTGTTTTTCAAATTAAATTTACTCCGGCCTTCAGAATCTAATCAAAGTGCTAGCCTGCAGGGCTGCCATCATGAATTTACGAGGTATACGCAAATATACAACTAGTTCAGGGAATCTCTATTTCGTGTGGCCCTTCGAACGCCACCTAAATTCATCGAAAAAAGTGTTGTTTAGAAATTTGAGTCACTTACTCTGATCTCAGAAGTTGCACACGTGATGCCTACCTTAGGGTATACGTTATTCGACCCTGCGCGTTCACCCTCGAAAACGCTTCCAAGCGACGGTTTCCTTGTGTGGGCGCTGCTTAAGACGCTCTCACTCATATCTGATCAAATCAAATCAGCCGGCTCGCCATCTGTGCTCCTGGCATCCTCACAATAAACCCCAATACGGCTCCATTTAGTTGTGGGCGTCGCCTCGATGACGCATGATTCGACGAAGGAAGTGGGCCATGGGCCATGGGCGAATGCGGAGGCTGATTCTTGTGGAGATGTGGGCTATAAATACGCCAAAGATGTGTGGCGATGGCGAAGGTTAGGGCTGGCTGGCATTTTTAGCACCCTGGTACCACACTCATCGCCGCGGGCATATATGTGGCTATTAACTTTATTCAATTTTCCTGCTCTGATGATGAATGATAGATGAAGCTGTAGTCAGATGTCTAACTAATTATGAGTAGGCGCCAACTTTTGTGGGTGATTAAAAGCACAAAGCGGCTTTTCTGAAATTAAAATGGACTTTAACAAGCATTCAAAACGCAAAAGCGGCGTTAATTAAAGCCCAAACTCGTTTTTCAAAACTTTTTTAATTATAAATCTGTTCTCGTGTTATTTATAAGCGTTTCACCTGAAACCAAAAATAGTGCAGACAGAAATCAGAATTGCAAAACACTTTTCACGCCCCAACAGCTGTTATGCTCGTTTCAAAAAATAGGCAGTACAACATTGCGCCCTTGGCAAAAGCGAGGGCCTGAAATCAACTTCCCTTGGGCAGCGGAAGTGAAATGTGAAATTTATTATTGGGAATGCAAAGAGACCCCAAAGAGAAACACACAAAAAATCCAGAAGACTATAGAGGGGGGCTCAAACAATATTTATGTTATCAAACTGAAATCAATGTGCAATATCCGCTGGCGACTCAATAAATTTAGTCAGCCGAATGCGAGCTGATTGACTCGAAATCATTGTGCGATGTTTTCCGTCACTTTTGCAATTTATTTTATGCTTTTGATTGGAATTCATTCCTGTGTAGCTGTCAGATTACTTAAAAACGCAACAACGATTCATCTTCTCAAAATTAATGTCCTGCGGGAAATAGCTATGCTAGAGATAAGAGTGAAATTTATAATTCTAGCTTTATCAGTTTATAAATACCAATCCATTTTATAATTGTTCTGTTTTGCTCTTTCAGTAAATAATAAAACGAACTATCTAGCATTATCACAAAACTGCAAATCTAATTTTTAACCCCGCTGCCTGGCTTCACTTTCGCCTTCACCCAACTTGTCCTTCCATCCCAACCGATTCCCAAAAGCTGGCAAGCTGGCGTCGTTCAAGCAGATGAATATAAATAGCACCATAAGCAATTACAACAACAATATAATGTGGAGTAGTACTATATCGCCAACAAACTCTAAGAAACTGTTGATCGGAAGCACACGAAGCGTTGATTATGTCGGTGATTGTACGAGGACAGCAGCAGGCAATATCAAAACAGGAGCAGCAGCAGCCGCAGGAGCCAAAGGATCAAAAGCCAAAGCCACCGCCATCGCAGCCACAACCCCCACAACCAAGATCTCAATTGAAATGGAGCTCCACATACAGAATAAGTGCATCTCGGCATAGCGCATCACTCTGGAGGGTGGTGCGGAGCCGCCATGGCTGCAGGGCCCCCTTAAGGCCGCGTTTTTGGGGGCTACTGGGGTCGGCAAAACAAGCATACTACAGGTGAGTCCAAATCTGCCATGGTTCACCTATGTATAACTAACAAGAGAGAACGCTATAGTCGAGTTCCCCGACTATCTGATACCCGTTACTCAGCTAGTGGAAGTGCGAAGGAGAGTCTTTAACACTGACAGTTTTTGGCGGCTTGTGGGCGTTAGAGTGCGCGTGGCAAAAAGTTTTTTGGCAAATCGATAGAAATTTACAAATCTAAAACAAAAATGCAAAAATATCAAAACATTTTTCAAAAGTGTGGGCGTGGCAGTCCTGGGCGGTTTGTGGGCGGTAGAGTGGGCGTGGCAAAAAGTTTTTTGGCAAATCGATAGAAATGTACAAAACTAATAAAAAAATTAAAAAATATCAAAACCTTTTTAAAAGTGTGGGCGTGGCAGTTTTAGGCGGTTTGTGGGCGTTAGAGTGGGCGTGGCAACATAAATAGACAAACTTGCGCTGCGTCTATGTCCCTGGAGTCTGTATGCTTAATCTCTTTCTAGCTTTTGTAGTTCCTGAGATCTCGACGTTCATACGGACAGACGGACAGACGGACAGACAGACGGACAGACGGACAGACAGACGGACATGGCCAGATCGACCCGGCTACTGATCCTGATCAAGAATATATATACTTTATGGTCGGAAACACTTCCTTCTGCCTGTTACATACTTTTCAACGAATCTAGTATACCCTTTTACTCTACGAGTAACGGGTATAAAAAGCACAATACTGAAATTTAGGTAAAATCGAAAATCGCTCATAACGTTTCGGAGGATACCTCCCAAAACGGGAGTGTTTCTGAGTGTACAAGTTCCATGAGGTAAACGTAATCCGAAATGATAAATCTTAACTGCTCTATTAAGTGTTTCCACTTCACACGTCTCAAGGCCTCGCTGGCGCAATAATTAATACGGAATGGCCAATGATAACTTAAATGTTTGCTAAGTGAGATTGAGTGCTAAAGGAATTAATACGATAGTCCGATTCGATCCAATCAACGTCGCATAGAAGGGGTCTTTGTTAACCGCTCGCATTAATCAGTTGCTCAATAATAAATTGCATTTTCAATTAACACAGTTCCCGATTAAAGTTTCCCCAATGCACACAAAACGTTAAATGGCGAGGGGATGCAAAAGAGAGAAGGATGCAAACGCTGCACATTTGATGCCCCAACTTGGCTTTAAATTATTAATGGGCCACGGGCGACCCCGTGGAAAGCTGAAAGCTGGAAAGTTTAGTGGCAAACTTTTTAATAGACCATCCCACGACAGTTGGCCCTCACCATCTACCTACACTATAGGTCCCTCCCCACCTCTTTCCCCCCCGATCCTCTCATTGCATTTGTGTGCGTGTGGGAGCCCCGTTAATTTGATTTTCGCATTGCGTGGCATCGTATCTTTTGTGGCTTATCTTTTGTAATTAGACAATGGCAGGGCACAGAGCTTGAATGCCTCACATGTGTTTACCGTATCTGCCTGCTACTGCGGGGGAGTCCATAAGCAATTGTGGTCACTGTAGCACCAAACGTGAGTGGTTCTTTAGATTTTATAAAAAGAAAAGTCAAAACCAACAGAATTTATCTGTCAGCTTATACTAAAAAAAGGTAATCAAGTACTGTACATTTCACAATCTATTTCAGTATTTATTTGCAGTACTGTCAAATTGAAAAGGTCCTAAGTAAAAGCCACTTTCGTTACGATATAAGGAAAAACCAAAGACATTAGAATAATGATAATGATTATTATAATGTCTTTGGAAAAACACATATTTAGTTTCTCTTAGAACTATTTTATTTTCCCAGTATTAGAAAAGCGAAAACGCTATTGTCGCACAGTGCCGCCTTTGATAGTTTTGGGTTACAAAAATCATAACTCTTGAACCAGGGGAGATATTTTCATAATTTTTTTTTAAATGAAAGGTAATTTAAGTACGTTTCAATTATGTTGTCGTACAATATGGTGTGATCAAAGACATTAGAATAACACATATTTAGTTTCTCTTAGAACTATTTTATTTTCCCAGTATTAGAAAAGCGAAAACGCTATTGTCGCACAGTGCCGCCTTAGATAGTTTTGGGTTACAAAAATCATAACTCTTGAACCAGGGGAGATATTTTCATAATTTTTTTTAAATGAAAGGTAATTTAAGTACGTTTCAATTGATCAAAGACATTAGAATAATTATGTCTTTGGTGTGATAAAAAGTCAATTTTATACTCGAAAATTAATTTTTTTGGAGGCAGATTTCTTTTCATTTGTTTTCTGTGAATAATATGGTACATATTTAAGGTTTTAAAAACAAAAAATAAAAACTTTTTTTTTTGTATTTTGTCCATTTTTTATATATTTTTACCTTGTTTTCCACGTTTTGTTCAAAATAAATATTTAATTTTACTTCATTTAATATTTTTGAATATTAATAATTTATCATTATACAATTATTTAAAATCATTACAAAGTCAGAAATTGAAAAACAAGCCGCCACTACAGGAAAATGTGTATGCCCACCATAAAATTTTTGCTTGTAGTAAAATTTTCACTAAGCCGCGCGTTTTTTTACGCTGAGTTGAAATTATATTTTACCTAAAAGTCTACCGCAAAGTCTGAATTTTCTACAAAAAATACCTGCTTCTTTTGCAACCCAAAAAAGGTTCAACTTTAAACACGTGTAACTTCTAAAATACTGAACCCATTTGAATCATTTGGATTGAACTCCTTTGAACTATTACCTGTCGAATGAGATATCTCATGCAACGATCCGTTGTCATCAAAAATTTAATTTTTGTCCCCTAAATGTATCTTTTGCGCCATTGTGTGTCGGTGCATGACTAGTAGATATACGTTACTCAGCTAATAAAAGTGCAAGAGAGATATAAATAATTTTATATACATATTTGGGCTACCAAACAGAAATATATAAAACAAAATAGTAAAGATGTATTTGAAAAAATTTAAGTTTTATTAAGCTGCAACGGTAAACGACAAGTTTTTCAATTTACCTCAGACAAAGTAAAATGAATTCGATTCTGTATACTTCTCGCTAAGTGACAGCCTCGATGATTACCCTTCCTTAATACCCTTTGTTTTCATAAATATCTAGGAATTTATCGAATTCCCACTTAAGTGCCTGTGAACGAATACTCTAGTGAAGCAATATTTAAAAGGGTTATAACAGAATATTTCAAAATATCGAATATATTATTTGTATGAAATGCAATCTTTTTCCCAGCCGCCAGGTTTTTTGACCACCAGGGGGAAAAGAGTATTAACCTCGTTGCGAAATACGTCCCATTTTCCAGGCACTACCAACCTACACGCCCCAGCTTTTCACCTCTCGCTTGGCAAATCCAATTAACTGCGGTTGCGAGTTGGCCGCTATGCCATTTGCTTTTCGCTTTTCCCGCAGCATGGTCCATTATTTTCCATGCATTCGTTTGTGTGTGCTATATATACCTGCGATTAATTTCAACGAATGCGATTGAGAGCGTGTATGCATCAGCTTTTAGGGTCGCTTTTCCAGGAAACCTCAACCGTTTTCCGAAATCAGCGGGCCGACTGCTTTCTCAATTCCCGTTGGATGCCTTTTATTGCTTGTAATGCTAGATTTGTGCATTTTTATGGCATTTTAAGCACTGCAAAATCAATTACGTCCTGTTAAATGGCTGTTTGTGGTCAAGCTGGTCAAGGAAATCATTTTTGGAGTGAAAAGACGTTAATCTCGCACACCATGCATCCAAAAATGTTTATAGACGCGTAAAAATAAAAATGCGAAATCAAATAACATTATTGTTACACAAGAATAACGTAAGACACGGAAAAGATTTTTCCATAAAAACACTCTTAAAATTTAATACATTTTCTAGGGCCTTTAAATATAATTACCTGCAAAAGAAATTTAAAAAGCAAGACTTTTTTTAAGAATGCATGGGTCGTTCCTTTTTTTATTTATTATATATTTAGATATAGTATTTAAAGTTGAGAAAACAAGGACTTACACATATTTTTCCCTGGTTTACAAGGGAGAAATAAAACGCAGTACATCATATCAGTAAAGCGTGCGTCATGAATATCTATTAGGGTACACTTAGAAAAGCAGCTCGGATCCACGGCGAGCTTATTTATGTGGCAGATTATGTACCGCTTTTTATGAGGCAGCAAGGAGCATAAAGAGGCGCAAAGCTACGAAGACCCACGACCTTAGCAGCGTGGAGCAAGGTGCACGGAGCACGAAGCTCAAAACTAGGACATGGAAACGGGACCAACATCAATGTCATTTCTTATTCAATTACCAGTTCAATGAAAATAAAAGTCAATGATATGCGGCGTTGACACATAAAAGCGACGCAATGCGAATCGATGTCATGAATCGATGTCTGACCCCTTTGCCACTCCACACACCCCGTGCTCAGGAGAAAAATTGCCCGTCGGTGCAGCGCATGATTTGAAAAAAAAGGAGTGCGCCAAAATCAATCCCCTTTTAGGCCAGCCCGCGGTGGCATCTTCGCTCTTTTTTCACAACGCGGCCGGTGCCCTTGCTGCCTTTCTGTTTCCTTATTGATGCCCGTAATTGAATATAGTGCGCATAAATTGCATCTGATTTCATTGTGGTGATTGGCAGAAGGGAATTTACATTTTTATTAGACGAGCTGGGATCGCTCACTTTTTCTTGACTTTCTTACTAGCAACCCCTTGAGCAGGATCATAAGTTCAACAATTAATGGTTTTTAAGAAATCTATGAATTTCCATTCAACAAAACATTCACATTCACATTTTTGTATATTGTAGGTCAGAAATCTGAATGGGAGACTTTTTTTACACAGGAAAATCGCGATGTACCAATTTATTTCATGGCTTTTTGAAGCACAAAGGCATTACTTTAAAGTGCAATCAGGCGTTAAATATCCTTTGAGCCTATCACTCACTCTACTCAGAGCCAGTACGGCATCCCCATCCAACCGGCCACAATCCCAAGCTTCCCCAGGCCCATTTCCCCATTGTGTCATTTTTTCCGCTTTCATTACCAAAAGTCTTTTTACAAACTGTATTTTATGTGTCCGATGGCCTTGGCTTTATTTGTTAAGACTCTGCGATTCCCCTTTGCAACTCCGGATCCCAGATTAACCCTAATAATAAAGTAAGTAAAAAGAGGATGCGGGTTAAGAGGGTCATTACGACAACGGCGCCATGTGAAATCCAAAAAAGTCCCGCGTGTGCGTTATGAGCTTTGGATTAGAGTTATGTTTCACTTAAGAGACTTAGAAGAGTAGGTATTAACAAATTAAAGCGGAAGTTAAAGCATGTTTGGAATTTATAGAAAAAACAAGAGAGAACGCTATAGTCGAGTTCCCCGACTATCTGATACCCGTTACCCAGCTAGTGGAAGTGCGAAGGAGAATCTTCAACACTGACAGTTTTTGTCGGTTTGAGGGCGTTAGAGTGGGCGTGGCAAAAAGTTTTTTGGCAAATCGATAGAATATTACAAGACTAATACAAAAATGCAAAAATATCGAAACATTTTTCAAAAGTGTGGGCGTGGCAGCTTTGGGCGGTTTGTGGGCCTTAGAGTGGGCGTGGCAAAAAGTTTTTTGGCAAATCGTTAGAAATTTACAACACTAATACAAAAATGAAAAAATATCAAAACAATTTTCAAAAGTGTGGACGTGGCAGTTTTGGTCGTTAGAGTGGGCGTGGCAACATTAATCAACAAACTTGCACTGCGTCTATGTCTCTGGAGTCTGTATGCATAATCTCAACTTTCTAGCTTTTGTAGTTCCTGAAATCTTGACGTTCATACGGTTAGACAGGCGGACATGGCCAGATCGACGCGGCTATTGATTCTGATCAGGAATATATGTATATACATACTTTATATGGTACGAAAAGCTTCCTTCTGCCTGTTACATACTTTTCAACGAATCTAGTATACCCTTTTACTCTACGAGTAACGGGTATAACAAGAAAGAATGCTATAGTGGAGTTCCCCGACTATCTGATACCCGTTACTCAGCTAGTGGAAGTGCGAAGGAGAAATTTCAACTCTGACAGTTAATGGCGGTTTGTGGGCGTTACAGTGGCTGGTTTGCCCCCCTCTTAAAACTAAATAATTTAAATTAAAAACGTCTATATGTACAATGCATTGGAATCTGCCACATATGTACATATGTATGTACATTTTTACAAAAGGATAATCACTCTCTTAGAACTTATCAACTTTAGATGATCTCTGATAAACAAATAAAGTTTGTCTTATGAATTAAATAAAACGAAATGAGCAGAGAAGAATGACATCCTATGCTTTAGAAATGGCGCTGCATGTAAAAAACGGTTTTCCCCCTTTCCTTGTGACTTTTTCCAGAATTTTCTTTGCTCTTGTCCTAACGAAGCCCGAGACCTTTCCAACGAATGCAAAACCGGCTCATGCGTTCTGGAGTTATAATCATTGGAGAAACTTGTTCTCAATTTTTATATATGTATATAGATAGATAAATACATTTTGTTATAATTGTATAGTATTAAAACTTGCAAAAAATGTAAAATCTTGTTCATGCTTTGTTTAATTGCATTTCCCTAAGCTCACTCCTACGCTTCGATGCACACACAGCTTATACAACCATCACCAGGCACTCGTGTGCAGTTTATTTATATGATTACATGGGGGAACGTAAAATCCAAAGCATACATTTAAACGCTTACAATTTTAATAAGCTAAAAATGTCCTGGAAAAATATGTGGCTGGTTTTGTGGGTTTTGCCGGCCAAAGGACCTCATGCAAACTCTCGGAGCGAATACTTAAAATGTTTGCATGTTGGCATGAAGAACAGAAAAGCAAGAATCGCCTACAGTGCAAAGGAAACTGGAAAAATTAAAGCTCGGTTTCCAACTGGCAAGGCTTTTATGGAGTAAAACCATTTTAATTTTTTATTTAAATTTCCTAATAATATAGTTGTAAATATTTATATAGTAATATATTTAACTTTCATACTAAACTGAATCGCCTCTTTCATGCTTATTTACAGCAATTTTTCTACCATGACTTTCCCAGGACACATCAGACGACCACGCATCGTAAGATTTACAAAAACTGTTTGGTCTGCGACACCTGCATACGTGAGCTGATGGTACTGGACGTTCCTCCCCAGGTGAGTTAGCACCTGCCACCTGGAAGCCCCAAATCTGCCATATTTCCTTCCCCGACACACCCTTGCCACAATATCCAACTTTCGATTATTCAGTTAAAAGTTTCTCTACTGTCACAGCGTGTTGAGGAATTTTCTAAAAATATGTACAAACTAGTTTTATGCAATTTTCCGGTGAATTTCATGCTGCTGATATATTAGAAAATGCTCCCCCTGGCCACAATAAATTGCTAATCATAATTGCCCCACAGACCCACACCAGTTGCAATGTTCCGCCTTTCCTCGTCTAGTGGAAATATTAACCCGAGGATAATTTAAGTCCTCCTAAGATGTTTTCTTGGTACTGAACCGGCTCTCAATAATGCCTAGACTCCAACTGGCTTCTCCAGCACTTTCGTTATTTGCGGAACAGTTTACAACCACATTTTCCATGGTATGTTCTTGAAGGAGGCTCTACCAACACTTTTTGTGAGCTTTTGTAGATCAAACAAGAGAGAACGCTATAGTCGAGTTTCCCGACTATCTGATACCCGTTACTCAGCTAGTGGAAGTGCGAAGGAGAAATCTCAACACTGACAGTTGTTGGCGGTTTGTGGGCGTTAGAGTGGGCGTGGCAAAAAGTTTTTTGACAAATCAATTGAAATTTTCAAGACTAATTCAAAAATGAAAAAATATCAAAACATTTTTCAAAAGTGTGGGCGTGGCAGCCTTGGGCGGTTTGTGGGCGTTAGAGTGGGCGTGGCAACATGAATCGACAAACTTGCGCTGCGTCTAAGTCTCTGGAGTCTGTATGCTTAGTCTCAACTTTCTAGCTTTTCCTGAGATCTCGACGTTCATACGGACGGACAGACGGACGGACCAAAGACATTAGAATAACAAGATGCGTAACGGCCATACATTGGTTTTGCACTATGCAGCCACTTTTTTGGTGACGACCAAAATTGCTCTCTTTTCGCTCGCCTAAAATTGAGAGCGTAAAAATCTAAAAATAAAATTGTCTTGCTTGTGTGAGTAAAAACATTAAAGGAGATAGTGTGTATGTGTGCGTGCTTCTGCTAGAAGACGATTTTCGGGCCGAAATCAATTTTGATCTAAGAAACAAATTTGATTAATGTTTTGGTCAATTTCGATTCAAAACTATTATGGGTTGAAAGAAGTTTTTATACCCGTTACTCGTAGAGTAAAAGGGTATACTAGATTCGTTGAAAAGTATGTAACAGGCAGAAGGAAGTGTTTCCGACCATATAAAGTATATATATTCTTGACCAGGATCAGTTGCCGAGTCGATCTGGCCATGTCCGTCTGTCCGTCCGTCTGTCCGTCCGTATGAACGTCGAGATCTCAGGAACTACAAAAGGTAGAAATTTGAGATTAAGCATACTGACTCCTGAGACATAGACGCAGCGCAAGTTTGTCGATTCATGTTGCCACGCCCACTCTAACGCCCACAAACCGCCCAAAACTGCCACGCCCACACTATTGAAAAAGGTTTTGATATTTTATCATTTTTGTATTAGTCTTATAAATTTCTATCGATTTGCCAAAAAATTTTTTGCCACGCCCACAAACCGCCAAAAACTGTCAGTGCGAAGACTCCTTCGCTCTTTCACTAGCTGAGTAACGGGTATCAGATAGTCGGGGAACTCGACTATAGCGTTTTCTCTTGTTTTAATATTCATTTGATAAAATCGATTTTTTAAAAACAACAAAATAAAATATAAGAAAATAATTTAACTGAATCTTATTTGCATTTTAAATACTGAAAATGGATAATTTTCATACTAGTAATTTGACTAAATAACTATAGTAAATAATTAAAACGTATACAAACTAGTACTTTTAACGAAAGCACTTTAATTAAAAGCTTTTAATCCACTTACGATGTTTAATGACCCAACGCGCTTCCAATAATTTCCACTCTTATATGTAGAAATATTGTGTATTATATGTACTTTGTGGTAAAATTAGCTCTGAAAAACGATATTACCAAATTATGGCTGGCCATAAAGATCAACCAACCCTATGTCAATATCTATATCCAATTATCTGACAACTCCAGTTGCCATGTAAAATATAAGGTTGGGTTGCCCCATATCTCTATCTATACTTTTAACTTTCTTTTGGTTGGTTCCATGAGTTGGCAAAGGACTTTGGCAATTAGGGAGTAGCTTTGCCATGCCCCAAATCGGAAACTGACAACGAAAATGGAAAATGACTTCACACCAATGCCGAGCACTGTCTTACATATCACTACCAGGACATCCCCGTACCATCAGTTTTTGTCTTTCTGTTTGCCACGTTTAACTATCATAAAATATTTATGGAACACACTCTGAACAAGGCCAGTTGCTGATTGGCCTTCCGCCGGGCCTTCTAGGATATGCAAAGCACGAGCTGACAAGTAAAAATAGGATTTATTTGGGATTACTAAAGAGTTTCGTACCCTTGGAAAGCAGAGAAAGCATATAAAGATCAGGTCGCGAGCTGGTTAAGTTTTAAGTATGATTCTTCAATGGCGAAGAAACCCAATGTTGGAAATCAAGGTAATCTTTTGCATAGCTTTTTATATATATCTAACGCCTAGTAGAATGGAACTATACATTTGATATCGATCGAGTTAATAGTGCCTGTTCTTTTGCATATGTACCAACATCAGTTAAAGCATCACTTCTCTTTATTCCACGGATGAATACATTTGGGACAGTCGTTGATCTAGGAAATTGAGAACTGGGCCAAGTGTGTGCTGGGCTGACAAAGTCGCCAAAAGATATGGCCCGGGGAGGATTCTGTGGAACGCCATGGATACTCATCCCTTTGAATCCCCCGGACTCGCGAATGAAGAGGACGAGGACGAAACGGCAAGCGGAGCAAAAGAGTTGACAAGCAAGCGTCGGGCAGCCAGCCAACCGCATCTATTGTCATATTAACTACGTGCCGAGCGACCCCTTTTCGACAGTTCGCCAGCGCCGCCCATACCGCCTCTCGATGCTTTTCAATGCTATTCATGTCCATTTTGGCGTGAATTTGTTTTCGAGCAGCGCTTTTTTGCTCTCTTTTGTTACACTCTTTGTTGTTCATCCATTGTGCTGACCAAATGGCTGACTGTTGTCTAAAAGCGGACCAACAGGGTTTTTGCTGTCCAGAATTGGGGTAGGATCGAGGAGGGGCCCGCAGGTTGGGAGCCTTCACTTCGCCGTAGCCTGTTTATTGTGCGGCATTTTTCATCGTCAAGTGCACTGCCTGGCAGTCATAACTCAAAGTCCACCTTAATGGTTTCCAATTGTACAAACAGCATTTTTGCTCATGTTCACCAGAGCCAGGGGAGAACAGGTGTTTTTGTGGGTCTGTGTTGCTGTGCGAAGTATTGACCATTTGGTTGGCCATTGTTTTATTTGCTGCTTAAAGTCACTTGAAATCACCATCTGGAGTGTCCCCCTTCAAGCCCATGGGAATTAGTAGGCACAAACCTCCCAGAAAATTAATCACCCTTGACAAATTAGAGTGCATGATATTATAGTTAATATCGAGCCCATGACATAATGGGACGGTAGTGAACTTATCAGGAATAGTTGGTCGTTGTATTCTTTTTTTTCCAACTGAAGAGTCCCCAGAAGTACATACAATTAAAAACAAACGCATAACAACAAGAGAGAATGCGGAATAGTGGAGTGCGAACAAGAAATTTTAACAATTTCTGGAATATTGCAGAATATTGGCAGAATTTGGAAGAAAAAAATAATAAAATTAAAAATTTGGGCGTGTTAGTTTTAGGCTGTTTGTGGGCGTTGGAGTGGGCGTGGAAAAAAACTTTTTGGCAAATCAATAAAAATTCACAACACAGTTAGAGATGGCGTGGCAGCATTTGGAAAAAAAACTTGCGCTGCGTCTATGCCTCTGGAAGCTGCATGCGTAATCTCAACATTCTAGATCGATACGTTCGTACGTTTTGAGATCGATACGTTCATACTGACAGACAGACAACGGGCGGACAGACGGACATGACCAGTTCGACTCGGCTTTTGATCCTGATCAATAATATATATACCTTATATGGTCGGAAACGCTTTCTTCTGCCTTTTACATAAGGGGTCGATCACAATCCTCAAAAAAAACAAAATAACTTAAAGATAACTTATGTTTAAAAAAAATATCCAATCATACATCATACATATACATACTTTTTAAAATCTCTCATACTTTTAAAAAAAAACCTCAACAGGTTTAATGAAAAGAAGTAGTTCATGCCTTAATTGATAAAAAGAGGTTCTAAAAGGCATAAATGTGTTACTTAATACATATCTACATTCCAATGAAACCTATTAAACTAACTCTTCGTCTTAAAAGGTGACCACCGTGAATGTACTTTAACAAAGATCTGTAAAAACATCGATGTTACTATCGATACTATCAGTGAAGAGCATTTCCTCGGCACTTGTTCCATTACTTGCTTTTTTATATTTTTTTCTAAGATGGCAATTTTGTATGTATTGTGATAGTATCGGGGCCCGAACATACGAACTGGCTAATTATGTGAAATCTATCTCCTTTATTATGTCAGTCTCTTTCTATTTCTCAATAAACGTCCATACCTAAAATAATTTTTTTTTATCAATCCACACCGATTTGCAAATCATTTTAGTGTAGCCTTAAATCTATGCCGAATTCTTTTTCTAAAAAAACAAAATTATGCGCATAATTTGAGGAATTTAGTAAACAGACTTGATAAACTATATCTAAATACTACGATCTAGGAAATTGTTTTATTTTACGATAAGAAAATGCTATATTAAATATTTATGTTTATTATCGAACGCATTACCTAGGTAGTCCTCTACTGAACCCCAGAACACCTAACTAAAAATAATCGATCGAACCTGCTGACCCAGATATTCTGACTAATAAGAGTCAGGCAATCAGGTTGCCAGCCAGACGGGAGCTCAGCTTATTAGCTTGGTATCCACCAAGTCCGTCATGTGTCCCACACATCGTGAATCGGATCCAAGAGGGCAACCGTGCGGCAATTACAACAGTTACAGCAATTACAACTGGGCCAGCAGACGGCGAGAATCCTGGCTAAGGAGCTGCTCGCATTTCAAGCTCGCAACGCACCCTGTTAATTAACAAAGCTACAATTATCACAATGCACCGAAGACCGGAGGAAGCGTAAATTAAATTAAATTTAATCAAAAACGTAAATCTAGCTATGTAAGTTAGTGTCCGACGCGAGTGGCGTCGACTGTCTGCCAACCGGAGTGACGCAGCACCCGTGCCCAGAAGGTCGCGAAGGGGATGAACCGAGATGCTGAGAGCTGGAGAGCTGACAAGCCAAAGGACCAGACCTAAAGCCGCCAAGGAATGCGGACCCCAAGGCTGTTCAGCCGTGCATGCGGTCGAGAATCGGAATATGGAATCTATGGGGTGGCATTGAAGTTGCCACTGATGTGCCTTAAAAATAAGCTAGACCGTGTGTGTATTTATGTATTTTGATGCACATGGCACAACTTTATGAATTCGTGCCCAATGATGAATTATCAACGAAATTTACAAGACTAATAAAAATATGAAAAAAGATAAAAATATTTTTTAAAGGTGTGGGCGTGACAGGCTTGGCCGTCTTGTGGGCGTTAGAGTGGCCGTGGCAAAAAGTTGTTTCACAAATCGATAGAAATTTACAAGACAAAAAAATATGAAAAGATATCAAAACGTTTTCAAAAGTGCGTGACAGTTTTGGTCGGTTTATATGCTCTATGTCTCTATAATCTGTACGCTTAATTTCAACCTTCTAGCTTTTATAGTTCCTAAGATCTCCACGTTCATACGGACGGACAGGCAGACGGACGGACAGACAGACAGGGCCAGATCGACTCGGCTTAGTCCTGATCAAGAATATATGTACTTTATAGGATCGGAAACGCTTCTTTCTACATGTTACATACTTTTAAACGAATCCAGTAAATTCAGTAAAAATACAGCTGAGCAGTCAGCACTAGATTTTGCTGATTGTTCTTCCGGAAAGTCTCGCCTTCTGCTCTGGTCTAGGCCGCTTTTGACTTTTGTTTGTGTATAATACGATGCGACGTAAATTTAATTGTAACGTTTACTTACTGTCTTTCCACCTCCCAAATCCTGGTCATTAGTGCCCGGAGTGGAAAATGTGGCCACCTGCCTGCGGTGGAAAACTGTCTGCTGATTTGCGATTCGACGCTTTCGGATCAGGCGTATGCCAGGTGGAAGCCAAATAAAACAAGAGAGAACGCTATAGTCGAGTTACCCGACTATCTGATACCCGTTACTCAGCTGTCAACACTGACAGTTGTTGGCGGTTTGTGGGCGTTAGAGTGGGCGTGGCAAAAATTTTGTTGGCAAATCAATAGAAATTTTTAAGACTAATTCAAAAATGAAAAAATATCAAAATATTTTTCAAAAGTGTGGGCGTGATAGCTATGGGCGATTTGTGGGAGTTAAAGTGGGCGTGGAAAAAAAGTTTTTTTGGCAAATCGATAGAATTTTACAAGACTAATACAGAAATGAAAAAATATCAAAACATTTTTTAAAAATGTGGGAGCGGCAGCTTTGTGCGGTTTTTGGGCGTTAAGGTGGGCGTGGCAAAAAGTTTTTTGGCAAATCGATAGAAATTTACAAGACTAATACAAAAATGAAAAAATATCGAAACATTTTTCAAAAGTGTGGACGTGGCAGTTTTGGGCGGTTTGTGGGCGTTAGAGGGGGCGTGGCAACATGAATCGACAAACTTGCGCTGCTTCTATGTCTCTGGAGTCTGTATGCTTAATCTGAACTTTCTAGCTTTTGTAGTTCCTGAGATCTCGACGTTCATACGGACGGACAGACGGACGGACAGACGGACAGACGGACAGACGGACAGACGGACGGACAGACGGACGGACAGACGGACATGGCCAGATCGTCTCGGCTATTGATCCTGATCAAGAATATATATACTTTATATGGTCGGAAACGCTTCCTTCTGCCTGTTACATACTTTTCAACGAATCTAGTATACCCTTTTACTCTACGAGTACGAGTAACGGGTATAAAAACTTTTTTAAATATAAACAATATTCCGGACAGCTTCGTTGAAATTATGTTTTTGTGTACCTAAACAGGTGGAAAATATATTAAGTTTATTACGGAATACTCAGTACTTACTTAATTTTTTTTAACAAATTTGAATACATGTAGAATTTAATTATTGGACTGCTACCTTCAGGCAGCCTAAACAATAATTTGTTTAAGGAACAGGACTTAGTAATATTATTGTATTAGAGATATAGTAATTATTTACTGGCACGCAGAAAAGTATCAACTGCTATACATTAACCTGAAGTGTAACCTCTCCAGCTCTCCATTGCATTATGGTCCACAATTCGATTTTTTGGTAAAGTCGAAAAATTCAGTTACATGGTTCAAACTTCACACATTTCATTGTTATGGCATTGATAATTTGTGAAACAAAATTTAGGCCATCGCGACCACGACCACGCCCACGCTGGCCGTCCCTGCAAACTGTTTGATAGTATATTAAGAATAAATATATATTATTTCCTGTTATATTTAATTGCTTATTTATTTTTTAAATGCAATTTTCTTCTTCATCCAATTCAATTTTATAAATATCCTCATCGTCATCAGAATCGCACTGCAGCTCGTTTTCTTTTTCAGCTGTAGACGGAAACTCCAAATGACTTAATACCTCTTTTTAGAAGGGCTTTTTTTTATTTTTTCTTTCTCTTTAGAAAAACACTCGACAATAATGGATCTTAGAAATCTATAGCTTTGTGAAATATGTATATCAGTCATGATTAAGCCGACAATTTTTCCTTGAATGCGACCTTTTGTAAACTTCAGAAACATTTTTGCTTAAGCATCCTAGTGGAACCAAAGTCGAATTATTAATCTGATAATCGTTAACCAATATTTTATTAATTGTTGGTGACTTCGGATACCATATAATACAAATATATATAATTACCAGGTTGTTTCAGAAGATAATTGGAAGAAGTAGCGATTAAAATAGCGTGAAATTTATTCAAAAGGTTTATTTAGTTCTCTGGGAAAATATTTATGATGTAACTATTAAAATTATTGATTTTTTTTTGTCTATTTCCTTTATTATCTTAGATTCCAAAGAGTTTTTATTAATTTTGTACAATCTGGACCAATTAGTTTCTGTCAGCATGGAACAGCTTATTAGTTATATTTCACGAAAGACGATGAACGCATGTTAGTTTTCTAAACAAATAAACACATAAATTGGACATGACACAACATTAAATTCATAGAACTATATATGTACATATAAAACAAGAGAGATCGCTATAGTCGCGTTCCTCGACTATCTGATACCAGTTACTCAGCTAGTAAAAGTGCGAAGAAGCCTTTTCAACACTGAGAGTTTTTGGTGGCTTGTGGGTGTTAGAGTGGGCGTGGCAACATGGTCAACAAACTTGCGCTGCGTCTATTTACCTGCTTTTATAGTTCCCGAGATCTATACATACAACATAATGCAACTTAATATTTTGGTGCAAATTTCTATTCGGAAATAAGTTGATCGCTAGCTCGATCAAGCTCACTTTTAAAAACTGTGAAAAGCCTTTGGTGGCGCTTTTAAAGCGTTCAATTTATTTATTATTATTTATTTACTTTTAGATTACGATACGAAAACAACGATATATTAACATTGAAAAATCCACTTTATGCCAAAAAATCGAATTCTGGACCAAAGTGCATTGTAAGAACAGCTTTGTGCCTTGTCCCCTGATATTCATATTTAATAAATATGAAAGGAAAGATTGCTAAAGTCCAAATACTAAATAAATAAGTTCTAAAATTAATAAGCGACAAAATATGTGTGTTCAGTGCACTTTGCCCCAGACAAATTTTTTTTGAGTCCAACCAAAGTGAATGAATTAATGGCTGAACTCTGTAAAATTTTGAAACTGAATTTTATGGAACTTCTTGTACTAAATACTATAAAGAGTGAATTTATTAAGGTATCTAAACATTACTGTTTGAATGTAATCAATGTAATCAAACCAAAAACCAACAAACTGCTTTTGTCCTGCTGGAAAACAGCAAATAATACCTTGTAGTCGGTAGATTGGCATTTCGAAATAGAGAACAGCATCCATCCATTTCCATCCATATTCATGTCTTATTTCTGCCAGATGGGATAAAGTTATTAACGTTTTTCCCAATTCCCTATTTGTTTTTCATACACGTGCCAAAATAATGCGTAACGGAAACACAACTCAACCGTGTGGACACATGTGACTGTTTGTTTTTTTGCCCGTTTGCTTGCGGAAATATGCTGAAAAAAAACAAACACCCGCCTAATTGGCACGGCAATCGCAATCGCCATCCGCCAGAAGCGATTTCCGGCTGACAACTTCGCTGAGTGGAACAATGGACATCCGCTGGGGCTGCGAACGGTGCACGCCTATGTCTTGGTCTACGACATGGGCAACTTGGATACCTTTCAAGTGAGACCCACACTTCGATATACCTTAACGACATCCCTTACGATCCCACACTTGTTCCCATTCCAGTACTGCCGCTCGATGAGAGATCAGATCTTGGACAGTTTCAGTCATCGTGATTTTAGCATAATTGTGGTCGGCAATAAATTTGACAATGTGACTGTGGCGCAGGCCAACTCGCAGGTGAGTGGAATTTATGTTTTCCCTCTTCTCGGCAGCCATCAAATCACTTAAATTCATCGAACTTCTTAGGTACTACGCTAGAATGAAGTTAGGCCTGGTAATCGCTTAACTTTGATATTAGCGAGAAAGTATACAGGTATACTTCCGTAGTACAGGTTGAAAGTAACATAAAAATGTTTTATAATATATTTTTTTGAAATATTTTACTTTTAAAAGATATAAAACCTAACACTTTTCTAAGTCGAAACCAATTTACATTTTGTGGACGTTAGAGTGGGCGTGGCAAAAAATTTTTGGCATATCGATAGAAATTTATAAGACAAATACAAAACTGAAAAAAATAAAAACATTTCCAAAAGTGAGGGTGTGGCAGTTTTGGACGGTTTGTGGGCGATAGAGTGGGCGTGGCAACATGCGTCAAACTAGCGCTTCGCCTATGTCTCTAGAGTCTGCAGGCATTTCTAGCTTTCATAGTTCCTGAGATCTCGACGTTCAGGCGGACGGACGGACGGACAGACAGACAGACATGGCCAGATCGACTCCGCTATTAATCCTGATCAAGCATATACATATATACTTTATGTGGTCGGACCTTCTGCCTGTTACTTACTTTTAAACATATCTAGTATACCCTTTTACTCTACGAGTAACGGGTATAAAAATATTGATTAGTCCCAAGATAGACAATTTGTTCCATCGTCGAAGTCAATTTCCCGTAAAGGACGAAGGACTCGGCTATTTACGGTTGGCAGTTATTGGTTTTCAGCAGACTTTCACTCAATATCGAATCCTTTACATTATCGCACTCTCACATATCTATTCGACGGACTGGCAGGAGCTCAAGGATATTTCCACGCTGGTGCGCAAACATTGGCGTTGCGGCTACATCGAGTGCTCGGCGCAGTGAGTAATCAATAACCCCTTTGCCATCAAAAATGTGGGCTAAGCAAGGCTTCTTTTCTCCGGGGTCTTCCGCAGATATAACTACAAAATCGGAGACGTTTTCCGTGAGCTGATGGGCTGCACCAGCGCGGGAGGAGGAGGCGGCGCCGGCGGAGGCATGGCCGGGGTCGGTGGCCTGGTTGGCACTGAGTACTCACAATCAACTAGAAATAAAGGACGCTGTACAATACTGTAGCAAAAGTTGCATAAGTTTTATAAGCAAACGCGCTGATCTGGCGCATTACATCCAAGTGAATTCGTTGCGAGCTGCCGCAGCTGGGACACGGTGGCGTATACGCAATCTCCAGGGAGGAAGCACAAAGACGAAATTGTTGCCCGTTGCCAGCGCTTGCTGATGCATATTTTACCATATATTTTTAATGGCCACACTCCGCACAGCTTCTTCTTTGTTTGCTATTATTACAACATTTTTCTGGCTGTTTCCATGAACGCTTTTGGTGTGCTCATTTTAATGGCAATGCCACACGGAGACACGTTTGGTCAGCACCCAGATCCCGATCCTGACGACAGCTTTTGTGCGTCCGCATTTGCAATTCAATGCTGCTAGCTGGCAGGAAGTGCAGTGGCCATGAATATGCAGCGATATCCGCAAACGGCAGCCACAATTGCCTTCAAAAGTTTTATTCCTTTGCGGCTATTATCATCATTGGCGTTATTACTTCTGTCGTGGATCGTAAGTAGGTAATTAATCCCACCATAATTTACAATACGTTTCATGTAAGAACGAATAACCTTGTTATAAAGCGAACTAAAGACGTATAGGAACTAAAGTAGTCGACCTAAGCTATACACATATACTTAAACATATATGTATACATTAACGTTGTGATCATTTCAAGAATTAGTTCTTAAGGTACACCGACCCAGAACGCCGGCTTATGTCAAGTAAATTCAAGTATCCGAAACGGGATTACCAGAAATATTTAGCTATAGGACTACATACGATTAAGAGCAATTTAATAAATATCCCTAAGTGTTTGAAAAGCGATTGAAGGCGGTAAAATCAACCAGTTATAATCATCCCATGAAAATCCTCAACAGGCCTTTTCCATAATCCATACATGTTTTCTGCGCACAAGAGCAATTGGACAACCTTCGAAAATTACTTGAAATTATTTTCAATCCGAATCTGGCATCAATATAATGCAATATCCCTTAAGCCAAATATCACCACAAATCATTGTGTTTACAGATAATTAAAAAATCATATCTATAATTTGTCTATGTTTCGACATCGAGAGGCCGTGATCCAGAAGCCTTAAGAATAGAGAAGCAAATATGTACTTCATAAAACACCTTAGAGTAAAGTAAGAATACAACTTGATCAAAGCGCACAAAAAACGAGGATTGTGTTACCATCGCATTCTCGAAGTTGTCACACTGCAGATCAATGATCGAAAGCAACATTTGGGTAGAGTAGTATCAATTTGACCGATCTATTAGGAAGGTATTGAGACACCCTACCGTACTATCCACAGGCGATAGTCAAGTTAATAAGGTTCTGTGCTGATCTACGAAACACGTACATACCATTCTGATCTCTTTCGTTACCTCAAGAAAACAACTTAAACTACTCAAAAGAAAAGCAATCAAGGCTGACTTTGTACATAGGGATTTCAATGAAAGAACTTGGCGAAAAGCTATGGAAACCGACTTTTACAGCAATATAAGTAAGCTCTAACTGATGCAAGGTACATAAATGGGCGCACTGCCAAGATTGGTTCCACTCTTAGTTGAGTGCTCGGCTTAGATTCTGGGAATAGCTGAGGTAACAAGTATCTTAAAACAATTTTACGACATTACTATATTTCAATGTTAAGCAATGCAAAGTCAATAATAATACAAGGGGACTAGCCCATTATTGTTATATACATTATTATTATACATTTGTCGGATTTAAGTTCGAAGGGGTAAGATTTCAAAGATGCTTCGTTTTAGGATTTCATTATGCAAATTTTTAGAGTGTAGCTTTAAGTTCGAAGGGGTAAGATTTCAAAGATGCTTCGTTTTAGGATTTCATTATGCAAATTTTTAGAGTGTAGCTTTTCATACATGCTTATTTTATATATTAACAACGTACAAAAATAGGTACACATAACCAGTTGTCTACTACTCCTACATAAATAATGTGTTTTGCGTCAACATCGGAATCTCATACGATTACAAAAATATAAATTATATCTCGTTTAATGAAAAATATAATTTCCTTGATAATAGTTTTAGTATTCCCATTTTTGTATATTTTTTGTGGCACTTGCAAGTCAACATATATCTTAAATATTTTTGTTATTTTTGGAATATAACAAAAAAATTAACTTTTTTACAACAATCATTTGGATGATTCTGGTGCAAGGATGTTCACCGACTTCAGAAATATCACTAAAGCGCGGACATCCTTTTAAAAACTCTGCTGCTGGAGTTTGCTTAAACTGCTGTAGCTTTGTTAATTTTACACAATATTCTTGAAAATTAAATAAAATTAAAAAACCTTACCCCCTCTTTAATAAAGGAAGAGCTGTCTAATGATATTAGCAGCCTCAAAACAGGGAATTTTCAACCTGTACCGATTACCGAACTGAAACCAACTTGAGAAATGATGATATGCCTCTATCCAAACTCTATGAAAACCCATTCCAAATTTCCATTACTCTTCGCATGTAAGCAACTAAAATCCCGAAATAGACATACTTATATAACATACCCATATATACACATATTTAAATGTAACGATAATTGTACTAGTTTGGTTCAGGTTTTACCTTGGTTTCCAACTTTACGGATTCGTCAAAATGGCTGTTAATTTTTGAGAAATAAAATACTAGCGCAAAACAGTTGAGAGAGTTATAAAATGGTTAAGCAAGGACAATTGTTGAATTATTTACATTCAAGCAACGCAAAGCCCGTGGCAATTTAAAAACAGGAGAATGTAGTGTAGCAAATGAAATAAAATATATACTACAAATCAAATGCTTCAACTGCTTGTTGTTTGTTCATGCCATTCAAACGTAACTAAACTTAAGTGAAGTCGCTAGGTTTAGATAAGTATTACTAACGGCGTAAGGCGCTCATGATCTCTATTATTTTTTTTATAATAAAAGGCATGACGCAGATGCAAGTAGACAAAAATTGTTAATTGGACAGAGTAGCAAGAGAAACGCACCGAACAAAATGTTAAAGCAATCGATTATAAAATGCCGCCGGAAACGGAAGGTGACAAATTGTACTTAGTGTAGAACGCAGAGCGATGGTGTATGTTCGACGACAACCGTTAGCAAAGTAGAGAATGTTTTTGGAAAATGCGCTTCGGCGCTGAAAATAAAAGCAGTGATATATAAAAATAAAATCGCTGACAATTGTATTACTTGGGCAGGGGACAAGTCTAGACATCTTATCAATGCGATCCATACAGAGATCTGAAACTGGTTTGTAAAAGCACTAAATCAAAGCATTAGATACCATGCAAATGGAATGTTTCCTGCTTTTTGCTAGTTAAAAAGAAGATGACATTTAAAAAAGAAAAATGTTTATTTATTTTAAAACTACAGATCACAAAACAAGTGAGAATGCTCTGGTTTCCACTACCTGCAAACCAGAAATTACAACATATTCCGAAATATTTTTAGAAATTGGGGAAAAATAATAAAATGAACAAAAAACCAAAGAGAATGCTTTAGTTCAGTTCCTCGACTATCTGTTACCGGCTAGTAGAAGTGCGAAAGAGAACATTTCAACACTTACAGTTTTTGGCGGTTTTGTCCGCGTTGGAGTGGGCGTGGCAAAAACATTTTTGGCCAATCGAAAGACATTTACAAGTCTAACAAAAATATAATAAAAATATCAAAACATTTTTTAAAAGTCTGGGCGTGGAATTTTTGGGCGGTTTGTGGGCGTTAGGGTAGGCGTGCAAATTGGGTCAATAAACTTGCGATGCGTCTATATCTCTGCAGTCTGTATGATTAATCTCAACTTTCTAGCATTATACGGACAGACAGTCGGCTATTGATCCTGATCAAGAATATATATACTTTATATGGTCGGAAAAACTTCCTTCTGCCTGTTACATACTATTCAACGAATCTAGTATACCCTTTTACTCTACGAGTAACAACATTTTTTAAAAGTGTGGGCGTTACAGTTTGGGTGGTTTGTGGGCGTTACAAAATGCTTTTTGAAAAATTGATAGAAGTTTACAAGACACAAAAAAAAAGAAAAAGTTTTTCAAAAGTTTGGCCGTGGCAGTTCTGAACGGCTTGTGGCCGTCAGTGTGGTCGTGACAAAAAGTTTTTTTGCTTATCGATAGAAATTTACAAGACTAATGAAAAAATATCAACAAATTTTTTAAAAGTGTGGGCGTGGCCGTTTTGGGCGGTGTGTGGCCGTTAGCGGAAACGCTTCCTTCACCCTGTTACATACTTTTCAAAGAATCTAGTATAGCTTTTTTTGTTACGAGTAACAGGTATAAAAATGTGTTTACTGAAGAATATTGTTTAACCATTAAAACATTGTTTAACCACGGAATTGCAATTCCTCTATAATAAGTACGTATACGATTAATTGGTGGCTCTTTACGTATTTTATTTATGCCAGACATTTCAGCGTAATTTTATTACTTTTTCATTGCTGTATACAGCGATTATTTCAAGACAAGCCAAGCAATTAGACACGACCATTATCTCCTTTTGGCAATTAGAAAACATTTCCATTTCTTATTTAGACATTTTTATTTTTCTCTTATCAAACTACGACTAAAAACAAACTCTCGCATTGGTTAGGCTACAAGGGTAGAAACAAACTAACACAAACAATTTAGCATCATAGGTCATCAACTTAAGCTAACGACTGTTCAGGAGTACATCTTTAGTGTATAATTCCTAGGGTAAAGTCTTAAAAACAAAAGGACATTTTGTTGGTAATTTGCGACGCGCAAGAGTAAAGGTAGACGTAATACAAAACTTATTGAATCTAGAGTTGCCCGTTAATGAATCGTTGACTTTTACGGGTCGAGGTCACCGAATAAGAAATAGCCAGATGAGGAATAAGCGATGGCGTTAGGGATGATTTGCACGCAAAATGCTAGTAAGTTACTGAGTTTGGCGTTGACAGAATGGATGTCTGAGCTCATGATCCATGTGGTCTGGTCTATTGATATGGCTCGCTGGAGTTGCTGAAGGTGCGGCTGCGACTTAGGCGCCTGGCCCGCTCTGCCTGCTCGCTGCGTCCTCCCGAAAGGAGATGAGGTAGCTGAAGGATGTTGCGCAGCTGGCTTTTCAGCAGCTTGGTCTGCGGGCGTTGCTCTGGTGTAGCGGATAGCATTTGTTGCAACAAGTCGTACTGCTTCGGGTGATTAACAGCGAAATCCTTGGGATACTGGCCGTCTCGAAGACTGCGCAGCGTCTTGATCCGCTCCATTTCAGTGCTAAAGTACACGTGTAACTCGAAAAAAATCAGTCCCAATGAATAGATATCCACCTTATAGTCGTAGTGCTGGCCCAAAAGCTGCTCCGGCGACATGTATAAGTGGGTGCCCACCTGCTGGGTGTGGCGGGCACATGAAGGCAGGCCATTCTGATCCCCACACTTGGCAACTTGGTTGGGAATATCGGCCATGTCAGTGACGAGCCCGAAGTCTCCAATCTTTATCTGCCCATCTTGCGAAAAGAATATGTTGCTTGGTTTTAAGTCCCGATGAATCAGTCCTTTTAAATGTACATAGTCAACGGCATCAACGATCTGATGAAAAATGTCAGCAATGTGGGCAGCCCTAGCTTCCGAACGGTTGTCCCTGAGCCAGTCGCGTAGACTCTCCTTACGGCATAGCTGCATCTGGATGTAGAGATACACCTTGCTGGGCTTAACCACCGTTCCGTTTAAAATCGTTGCACTGGAGGGCGTCGGATGGCTTCCGTTTTGGTTGTTATTGTGTTTTTGAGCCAGTGCCAAGGTAAGGGGCTTCCTTCTAGCTTTATTATCGTCATTCGCATCATCACTTCCACTGCTCTTGGGGCGCACAGATTCAATTTGAAACGAGTTGGAGACCAGTTGGTGCTGTGAGTAGTTTATGTTCTTTAGGTCAAACGAGGCCGAATGGATGTCAATGGACACGGAGCTGCGATGGCATCTCTCATGGTCGTCTTCTTTATCGTCATCATCGGTATCATCCTTCTCTTCTGCCCGTAAAGCGGCTGACTGCGACTCGCTGCGGAATTCAATGAGCGAGTCCTCTTCCTCGTCGTCGTCATACTCCTCCCTTATATTCCTGGATGATGATTCACTGGGCAAATGAAAGTCGTGACTGCAAGCTGTGCTATTGGCTGCATCCGAAACCCAGGACAAGAGCTGTTGGTGGCGTTTCTCTTTTAACTGCTCCGCCAATGAAGGCATAGTACTATCGTCCGGGGTCTCTATCTGGATGGAGGTGGACAGCTCGTGGGCAAGCAGCTTGCGATCCTCTTCTTCCTGCCAACCGGTCGGCGGAGTCTCGGTCCAAGACTGGAAGGTTAAAAATAACGAGTTTTATAATCAGATATTTAAAAACTGAATTTAAACTTTTAACTTAAAATAAAGACTTACATGGAAGTATCGCACGATGTTGTGGTGCTCACAACTGGCCAAAGTTCGGGCCTCCCGAAGAACCCGTTGTCTTGAAGCTTCCTTATTGGGTAGCGTTATGCGCTTAATCGCGTACCGGTTCTCATCCAGCTTGTTCTTAGCCTCGAAGACCACTCCAAATCCTCCGCGACCAAGGCATTGCATCAACTCGAAGTCGGACTGAAAGCGGGAAGTGTAATGCTCGCCTGAATGAGTTGTGGACTCCGAAATTGTGCGCTGATTTCTATGTTTAGGTGGGAAGCTAAAACGATGTCCAGGTCGCTGCATCGGAGCCACGGGACCAAGTAAAGCCTGTGTGGATGCTTCGGTGGCCTCGATGGCCGTCTGAACGGGCACATGACGTTCAATGACCAGATACTCTCGCTCCACGCGTTGGTTTCGTTGTCCCATAAAAATATTAAGGATTACGGCCGAGGTAAAAGCTATGACCACGATTTCTTTCCACCAGAACCACAACGACAATATCACAACCTTTACAGGCGCATCGATGTCGTCCAAACTAAAGCCCAAATCGTCATTTATGCTATGGTTGCCATTAGGTTCCTTTCCTTTAGATGTAGGATTGGTAGGCGATTTTGGAGCTGTGATTGCTGGGCGGTCAATTGGAGTATTCTGCGTACCGCACTCTTGCGGGCCCTCCAGTTTGCCAGTGGTGTAGAAGTAAAAACCATTACCATTAACAAACTCCGATGCATTTAATACGGACTGCGCTGCCACAGCGAAGTTTTGATCATCATATGGCATCAGTTCTCCTTCTTGTGCATCAGTTCCCTCAGCAATCATTTCAGGGTCCTCCTGATCTTTCCGGAAGATGACCAGCGAGTTGCTAGTGGCGGCTATCGGCTTCCAGGGAATCTTGGGCATCAGACTGGTGTCGCCTGTAAGCTGCTGATAGACCTTTGTTTGGTCCATAATCTCCTGGCGTAGACGGATTGACTCCTGAATATATAACTGCTTATCGTACATACCCAAGTAGATGGATGGCGGGCTGTGTGGCGCATTGGGCAACTCATTGTCGTTTTGGTCCTGGCCCCAAACCCACTGGGCCGAACTAAACAAATCAATAGTATTCAATTCGTCGGCGGCATTCGTGTTCCATGCACTGACAATTGGGTGATCGAACTAAAAAGAAGACGGAAAGAGTTAGGTATTCATTTAATATTAAAGCCATTACCATTTACCTTGTACTTCCACAGCATAGTCTGTGGCTCACTTTTGCTAAAGGCGCAGATTATTCCCTCAGGCACTAACACCTTGATATCCAAATCCAAAACACCTAGCTCCAGCTCATCGCGCGGCCGTAGTTGGCACTCTGAAGGTCTTACCAGATCCAACTCATGCTGACCTACGCTAAAGTTCCAACGCTCCATTCCGGTCCGGGATTCTACGGCCCGAACCGTCTGCGTCTGGCGGCGGATGACTATAACGTCGTCAAGAAGGGGATCATGGCGCACTATGTAGCCGGCCTTGTCCCTTAACTGTTCCCTGTCCTCCAGCTGATCCTCGTCATCAGGCTCCCTAATGGTGTCGTCGATTGCAAGTCCTTCCTCCGTAGAGTTTACACATCCGTTTAGAGAACATTCATACAACAGCTGGCCAGTGCGAACGGAAACGCCGTAGGACCGTGTCTCCTTGCCTCCGGATATCACCAGATCGTCGCTGAATTTGGCACTCGAGCTGAGTAGGTGCTCCGCCGTAATTGGAATGGGATCGATAGAGTCGCCGTCGAACTTGTAGATGCCGCCACTCAAAGACGGAATCATGCGTACGAACTGCCCATTGTTTGTCAGCTCCAATCGATGGATGCTGGACGAGATTAGAGGCCCTGGTCCGGTGGGCACACTCCAGCGCAGTTTCCCGGACTTGGCAATGTCCAGAGCGCTTAGTCGTCCATCAAGTGTGGAAATGTATAAGAGTCTGTGGATAAATTGAATAACAAAATAATTACAAGTTTGACTTCTTCCATATCCTGATTCAAATTTAATAAAAAATGGAAAGAATGCTAGTAGGTCCAGAATAGGAGTCCAGAATGGAATGATTTGGCAAATTTTTAGTGTGTCGCGAAAGGATACTTGATAAAATATTTATTGCCAAAGAAGTCTCTACTGTGTCTGTATAGGACTTTGTAACTTGTAGGATTTAGAGTGGTCGTGGCCAACATATCTTCGGGACATTGAATAATACATTTTCAAAAGTGGTAGCGAGGACAGTTTTGTGCAGTTCGTTGGCGTTTGAAAGTTGGCGTTCTGGGATCGAAAAAATAATGAAGATAATAGTCAATTATCATGGACGAACACCAATGATTGTTTGGGACTCAAGCATTTTAAAATTGTTGTTTAAATATATAAAAGAAATATATACATACATATATAATATGAATATAGTTAAGATTTATTTAAAGTTAAAAATATTGTCTTTTTTTTCTGTTTTGTACACTTAAGTATACTGAAAATTCGGAATTTTCTGTAAAAAAGAATCTGTTTGTAATGTAAGTTTCCTGGATAACCTGCTTAAAATATTTTAATTCAGAAGATTAAATCTTAATAGTTAAATTTGTAAAATATTTGAAATCAACCGTCTGCTTGGTAGTCGCATTTCAGCTTGCAACTTTCGCGGACTGACCTAATTTTCTTTGTGCTTGCAACCAATTTTATCACGATTGGCATGGGGCAAGAATAAAGTCAACCAAGAAAAGGGGCACACTGGCAAGTCCAATTGACAACGAAGAAAGGGAGAGGGGTGGGAAACTCGCCAAGAAGAAAAACTTAAGGAACAACAAGTGTCAGCTCCCCCCTTCATTTCCCATATCGCAATCTCTGTCTTGCCCACCGAAGAGCCAAAAATGCAGGCCTTGAAAAGGGCAAATAGAGCAAACGGGAGGAAAATTGTGAAATTCGATGAAAACCTTACACAAAACAATCGTAGAAACCAGTCCAGCTTGGCATGCATGCCAAACAACATATCTAGGCGTCTACCTCAAACAAAAATTTAGTTAAGATCTTGCAAATGACTCACCGCATGCTTGATAAGGGCGTCCACTGATTACGGGTTTTCATAGTTGGCCAAGGTGCAAACATGTGGGTTCATACTATCAGATCGGTCCCAATCTTCGAGTTGAACAGAAGCTCTCCGAATTCCCCGTATTAGACGGAAAATAGTCCCAGGATTAACTACTTAAAGTAAAAGGTCCGATCCAAATGGGAGCAAGTTTTCGGATCCGCCGAGAGTTTCGAGCTGTATTAACTAGGCCCTAATCGTACCACAGTCTTCTTTGTCCCCGTTTTAGCTGATTAAATAAGCACTTTTCGAGTAGTTTAACCAAAGATCAAAAATGTGTTTTTTTTTAATCTTTGCCTAGGTGCTAGCTGCTGTTTTCCCACTTGCGCTGCGTTTTAGCGAATGTTCGAGAACATATAAACACAACACACATAACGCACTCTTCTTCTTCGATCCATCCGATACCAGGGCAGCTCTCTAGATACTTTGGATAGGGTACCTACCTTCTTCCAATGCGGCGCTCCTCCTGATCTACACAGTGCACGAGACCAGGTGGATAGGGAGATCCGGCAGTCTGGAGCTCCGAATCTGTAGTTGGGTGAACCGCTTGCACCTGTGCGGGATCAATGGCCACCAGGCCGGCCATGGTGAGCGCTATGATCTGCAGAAGGCTCAGTTTCCGGCGAAGATGCCTCACGATGCCACCCAGGTCGTGCTGCATGCCCATCGTGCGCGCATATAACGTAATCCTGGTCGATGGCGATCGGATGCGGGGAAGGGTGCGGAAATGCAAGTCTCTAATTGGCGGTGACGTGTTGACCTCACTTCAGGGGGTCGGTTGGTGGAACAGCAGCGGCAGTGGCTCCCGGCAAGGTCGGCGCACATCTCCGCATCACTCTTCGTAGTTCTTGCAGCAATCTAAAGCAACTTCGCTATATAATTCCACTAAAACTGGTTAGTTTGTGTTTTTGTTCCGATTGGGCCGCAAAACGCGTAGTGTGACCGAATTTTGAGTACCGTTAAATAACAGTGATGACTCCGCATTTCAGTATATTTCGTGATACCGTAAAAATACCGCTTTTTTAGGCGGGTACAGTAAGCACTAGAAGGTGGGAATAGATTTGCCCAACAATTACGATTAAAAATGTTTCCATTTAATTATTAATTTGAAATGTTTTAGGTCCTTGTTTTGACAGACATAATGAACAAAATATTTCAAATTGAAGTAATATTTTCATAATAATTAAATAAATTATAAAACTACATTTTATTCGTAAAACACTTTGTGACACGCTAAGTGCATTAACATTCCATAGAACTTTAGTTTGAATATGATCTACTTCCTAAAAAATGTTGGGAGTTGTAATATAGGAACGATTAAAAACCAGATTATTCATCATAAGAAATTGCATTTCCTTATTATTCTAATATTTTATTGGGTGGACTGATCTAAAGGGACAAATCGTGTTTATTTCATGTTCATCTCTAGAACTGCAAAGATCTGCAAGGCTACGAATAAGCCCGCATAAATCCCTGCGAACATATTCCTCACAGTATTCGTTCACTATGGCAGTATAAAGACAAGAGAGAACGCTATAGTCGAGTTCCCCGACTATCTGATACCCGTTACTCAGCTAGTGGAAGTGCGATGGAGAGTCTTTAACACTGACAGTTTTTGGCGGCTTTTGGGCGTTACAGTGGGCGTGGCAAAATGTTTTTTGGCAAATCGATAGAAATTTACAAGTCTAATAGAAAAATGAAAAAATATCAAAACATTTTTCAAAAGTGTGGGCGTGGCAGTTTTGGGCGGTTTGTGGGCGCTAGAGTGGGCGTGGCAAAAAGTAATTTGGCAAATCGATAGAAATTCACAAGACTAATACAAAAATGAAAAAATATCAAAACATTTTTCAAAAGTGTGGGCGTAGCAGTTTTGGGCGTTAGAGTGGGCGTGGCAACATGAATCGACAAACTTGCGCTGCGTCTATGTCTCTGGAGTCAGTATGCTTAATCTCAACATCATCTTTTCAAATCTCAAAATCATCTTTTGTAGTTCCTGAGATCTCGACGTTCATACGGACAGACAGACGGACGGACGGACAGACGGAATCGCTTCCTTCTGCCTGTTACATACTTTTCAACGAATCTAGTATACCCTTTTACTCTACGAGTAACGGGTATAACTAGGTTAAGGTTTTCAAAAATATTTGAAACCTTTTTTTCGAGCTTGTCATGTTTGCGGAACTTAAGGATCGGAATTAGCCAAGATCCTCAAAAAATAAAAATTTTCCGAATTCGTATGAGTACTCTGAAACTCCATCAGCTACTTAAGATCTGATTTTAGGGCGATGTGGATGGTCAAGCCTATAGCAAATTTTTTGCAGTGCGGAGTTATGGCTGCTAACATCGATAGATTATATAGCTAAAAAGCCTACCGCCACCTGCATTTACACGTAGTTTTAATTTAATGAAAAGCCAAGAGGGGATTTAATTAAATTTAAAGTGTTTCATTTAATATAAAACGGATATTTTTCCTCCTGCAGATCAGTAATTTAAGTCGGGTATTAACTTAAATCCTTGATGGGTACAGCATCTGTAAAACAAATTAAGGCATGTTAATGTAACGCAATTGTTGGCTGGGGAAAGGTTTGAACTAACGATGCGAATGCGGTGACCCATGGCATGACCTGGCAGGTTTCTATTGAAACGGGCACGCACAGCGCCGGTGTTGCCGTGAATGCGAGTGACCTTGCCCCAGACAGCGCGGACGCGGGTCTTGCGCTCGGGATGCTGTGGGACGCACTTCTTGGTCTCGGCCTTGTAGACATAGACACAACGCTTGCCAACGTAAAAGGATCCGTGCTCCTTGCGGCGGGCGCCCTCAATCTGCAATGAAAAAAGTATCGAATAAATGTTGGTTAAACAATTATTTTACAAAAATCTTTTTATATTGTTGATTGACCGGCTGACCTAATTTACAGAACTGGAATACAGTCCTCTGTTAATTGTACTTTGAAAAACTTTGTGAGGTCTGGACTCATCATATCGAAGTAAAGACTTACCTTGAGGATGGCCTGGTTCTCGTGCTGGTTCCTCAGACCACGCTTGTAGCCGGTGAAGACGGCCTTGGCGAAGAGGCGTCCGTGGCGCTTGTACTTCTTGGCGGAAACTTTAGCCTCGGAGGCGGTGGGCTTCTCTGCCTTGGGGGCTTTGGCGGCCTTCGGAGTCTTCTGGGCCTTGGCGGCCTTGGGCGCAGCAGCGGATTTGGTTTGTGTGTCGGCCATGGTTTACCTATGATGAGAAAAAATAATCGCATTCATCATAGCTATTTGTTTGTTTGGGTATGGTGGTTTCGTTCAGTTTCATGCATTTGATTGAACGAAAGGTACTTAAATATTGGATATTGTGGTGCAAAGCTGCGTTTTGAAGAACAGTACCAGACACTAAAAACATCATTTTATAGAAAACAATGTAGAAACACATTGAACAGTCTTTTAATGCTTCTTAAATTATGAGCTTTGAGGAAGCGATCATAAGAAAGAGGCGATTAAAGTTTGTGTCCAACCGTCCTGAGGCAACATTTACTAAAACACGGAACACTTTATGATTTGCCACAAAACATTATTGAAGTCTTGTTAAAAAATAAAACGGAAGACACAACTGAACGCTGGGATTTAGCAAGCTTCTAATGTGCCGTGTGTGAAGTACGAAAATTGCGGCATCCAGCTGCCATAAGGAATTTGGCAGTGCCGTTAGGATGGTCCTAACAAACAATCACATATCAACTCCGCCAACCGATTTTTGTGCACGTGGGCTGGCGTTTTCAGGTTATTCCACGACTATTTACTGTTTTCCCAATGCGGAGTCTCCAATTTTGGTGTCTGCGGAAACCCACCTTGTTGTTCGATGAATGAATTAACACCGCTAAAAATGAAAACAGAATATTTTTAAAGGAAATCCATCCAGAAATTTATTTTACTTACTTCGCCGGAAACGAAAGCGAAAAGAAGGAAATAGTGTGGCTAAAGCTAGACGGCTCAAAAACGCGATATGATAAAAGTAACAGCGTGCCGTTACCGAAAAAAAGTGCTGTTAGGAGCAAAATATGTATTACTGTTATTAAAAATAAGATATAACTTAATTTAATTTGTTCTACTCAAGAAAGAAGAAATTGGAAAAATCTTGTTGAATAAATCATGATATTTTCATGTAGTTTAAGTAAAAAACGATTATTAGACATTATGTATAAAATTATTAATGTATGTAATGTACTAAACTCAAATATAAGTGTTTTCTTAGCGTTTACTTCGATACGGAACCTTATAACCATTTTTGAATGCCTTACAATTATTATAAAAACAAAATATTTGTCTTTTAGTCCTTTCTTTTGTGTCTGTAATTTAAAAATGATTTAGATAAGGAATAAAATTATCCTTTAAAATAGGCTTTTTATTCTGCTCCACTGCTCGTGGAGTATAAGTGTTTGCTAGATCCGTTGAAAAGTATTTAACGATCTGAAGAAAGCGTTAATGTATGTACATAAACATATTTATATTTTTTTAATCACGATCATTAGTGTTCTCTTGTTTTATATCTAAATTTTATTACTAAACATTTTAAAATTTAAAGATCCATTCTGAGATTTGCTTCTAAACGGTTATCGACAATCGAATGTGGGATTCGGCGACTCGGCGCAATCGCGTTGTGTTTTTTTTCAGTGCCGAAAACAACATCAAAATTTTCATAACAATGTTGGGATATTAGAGACGGCTACAAAATTAAGAAGCACATGTGCCCTGTAAGAGCGAACCGAAGCTGAGAATCGATCGATAGAAGAAGCCGCAGATTGTTGCATAAACCGGGCATCTACCGCACCGAAATCGAAGAGGTGCTCCCTGGGATTCCAAGCGAACTTTGGATGCGCCGTGATGAGCTTGCTGGTGCAAGTGTTCAAGTGGGACCAGCGATGTCGCCTGCACCACCGGGTGGGCATCCTGTTGTGGCGTGGCGTCAAGAAGCAGGCGGTGTATCCGACTAAGTGAGTGGGGTCCTGAATCTTCCTGAAAATTGCATAACACGTCATATGTACAGACTTGCTGAGGTGGGTCGTCTAGTGGAGGCACGCGACGACCGGTACGAGACGGGCCAACTATTTCTGCACCGCATCTTCGGCTACCGCGGCGTTATATTATTCCCCTGGACAGCCCGCGTTTACGACCGGGATCTGCACAATCCCGGCAAGATCAACGCGACCACGACTGCGAGCGCCAATACGACGCAGCAGCACCGCACCAAAGAGGCTTCGCTTCGCGTGAAGGCCAACACCTCCGCTCCTCCGACGGCTGCTACCGCCCAGAGAGGCGATGCCCCCACCTCGGCCGCCTTCCAGACGAACGCCGACGAAGGCACCACCAACGTGGGAACTGCCTCCCAAGTGGATCCCAAGGAGGTCAAGGGCAAGGTGCAAACCTTTTATCAGGTGCTCATAGACACCCGCGACTGTCCGTACATTGTAAGATGAACCGAGCCTTGCTTCGTTCGTTAACTAATAAGGCGTTTCGTATCTTGCAGCGCGCCCAGACCGAGGCGGTCACCTTTCTGGGCAACCAGGACTCCAATCGCAGCTTGTACGCTATCCCGGGGCTGGACTACGTGGCCCACGAGGACATCATGCCTTATAGCTCCAGCGAGAAGAGTCCGCTGCAGCATGAGCTGTTCGATAAGTTCCTTACACACGCTCCGGAGGCGGACCCGCCATTCGTGGGCCAGGACACGCTGAAGGCTTGGCAGGAAAAGAACCATCCCTGGCTGGACATGAGCGATGTGCACAAGGAGACCACGGAGAACGTCCGTATTACCGTGATCCCCTTTTACATGGGTTGCCGCGAGACACCTGCTAGTTCAGTCTACTGGGTGCGTTAATAAGTAACGCCATTGTTTAGTATAACGTAATAAAATACCTTTTCAGTGGCGGTACTGCATCCGGTTGGAAAACCTTGGCGAGCTGAGCGTGCAGCTGCGCGAGCGACACTGGCGCATTTTCTCATTGTCCGGAACCCTGGAGACGGTGCGTGGAAGGGGCGTGGTGGGCCAGGAGCCCATTCTGAGCCCCCGGCTGCCCGCCTTCCAGTACAGCAGCCATGTGAGCCTGCAGGCGCCCAGCGGCCATATGTGGGGCACCTTCCGGCTGGAGCGCGAGGATGGCTACTCCTTCGATTGCAAGATTCCGCCCTTTTCACTGGAGAGCAAACCGGACGACCTGGGTCCGCCCACACCGGCCACGACCAGTCCCCACGATAAGAAGCGCGGTGATAGCGATTAAGAGGCAATTGTTGACCCGTAGTTAAATGATTTTAAAACGCAACCTTTTTCTGACAATGCATGCGTACATGTGTTTAGTGCAAATTACAATATTCAACAAGGACGCAGAACCCAGTTCGTTTCTCAGCCAAGTCGCACGTTGTTCGGTTTTAGGTCAATTGAAAAGTCAAAGGGTCTTCGGTTGTCGCGGGTGTCAAAGAAGCTCAGCAGAGCGTCGATTGCCGCAGTCTCTGTGGCTGTTTTTAGATCCTCGCCGAATCCCTTTCCTAGCAGCTGGCGATTGGCGTAGATGCCTACTTGGTAGGCGGCTAGAACCGTGTTCTTTCCGCAGTCTGCAAGCAGGCGGGGCTCCGCTTCGCCCAGTTTTTGCTCCTGACAGATGTTTTCCAGCAGCTGGATTGGTTCCTGGGGAGTCCACACCTCCAAAAGGTCCCTTTGATTCAGCTGCGTGCAGATAAAATCGCGTACAAAAAGAAAAGCCTTCTCAATTCCACTGGAACTCGCCAGGGCGCCAATAACTGCATGTAAAGATTTGGCCAGACTTTCGGCCGAGGGTGGGTATACCGTGGACTGAATTAGATCCTTAGTGCCCAGGTGAGAGGAGACGTGAGCAAGAGTTTCGGTGCTTAGTAGAAAACTGGCGATCGCCTGGAGTCCGTCATTAGGGACCTTCGGTAGCTGGTGCTGCAGGAAGGCCTCGACGTAGGCACGGACAATGTGCTGGCCCTTCTCGACCAAATCGCTATTGTGAGGCATCTGGAGGTCAGACTCTTCAATGCCTAGCTGACGACGACGATCCTCCTCCCGCTGAGCAAACGATTTCTCTGTAAAGGCACGCTGCAACTGCGATACGTCAAAGGATTCGCCCAAACGCTTGCTGAAGGCAAAGAGCTCTGAGCGCTGGTTCCACTCTACGAACCCTGCTCGCCGCTCTGGTTTTTGTGGTCCTAGCTTCTTCTGCCGGTGGGCAAGTTCACGTAACGTTGGCGAAACCCATCGCTTGATGTGGCGCCTTGTTTGCACTGCCCACAATCACGATTAATGACTGGTATTATTTGTGTCCAGATTACTCACCAGTGCCTTTTAAGAGCTTGACACGATCCAGGAGACCAGCGGCAGTGCGTAAAAATGACATCTTTGAAGCGATCTTAATAATAATTAACGAATATGTTTTCACGCATGGGAGCCAGTGTTGAAGGTTATACGGGTTTTTGTAGCAGTGATGGCGAGCTACATAACTGTAAATATGTATTCAAAACTTATTTATTTCAATGGAAGGAATGGATACCCATTCTATTCAATCTTTCTACTAAACGTTTATCATTTTATCCACCACAATAGTAGTATGTATGCGAGTATGAATGCAGCTTCGCAAATCCAAAAATAAGCACTTATAAATACATTACATGTATCTTTAAACATGAATTTATTATTTAATTAATTAATTTAAATGCAAAATAATTCTGGTTGCTTCTCTAACTTTTTGTAGCTGGGAGGCGGCAGCACTGGATTGCGTTGGTGGCTCCCGCGCGTTTTCCAACACTTCCGCGATAGACGCCATTTATGTATATAGCTGTGTTTGTGTGTGCGGCAAGAAAAATTAGGTTGTCGAATATTAACAAGGAATACCGCCGATAAACCGAGTATTGAGAGCCCAAGAAAGAAATCATACCCAACATGGCCCTTCAGACGTACGGGGACAAGCCAGTGGCCTTCCAGCTGGAGGAGGGCGGCGAGTACTACTACGTGGGCTCAGAAGTGGGCAACTACATGCGCCACTTCCGAGGCATTTTGTACAAGAAGTACCCGGGCATGACCCGCATCGTCCTATCCAACGAGGAGCGGAAGCGGCTGGCCGAGTCCGGCCTAAGTTCCCACATCCTAGCCAGCTCTGTCTCGCTGCTCCGCGCTGTGGAGGTGGACGATATCATGGCCGGCAACGATGAAAAGTAAAAGTCTTACCTAAGTAATATCCCAAATAACTAAGTAGAGAATTTTCGATAAATACCATTCAACTTTATACTCGTCCCAAATTTTTGTATGTTCGAAAATATTACTTAATCCTCTTAAAGTTTTAAACGCTTTAAATGCATATGTAACTACAATACATGCATACCATAAAAAACACCTAAGACTGAGTGGACTGCAGTAGCATTTAGTGGCAATGGTAACAATTGAATCCTTTTATTAATATAAGGTAATATTTACATAATTCGCTGCAGATTCTTTTTTTTTTTTTTTTAATAATATTCTTAATGAGAGTTAACGGTAGTTGTCGTAAAACCACCCAAAATTCTAAAGTGGAGACACTTTCCCATTATTTTTTTTAAATATTGAAAAATGTCATTGTGACATTCAGGCAATTAGCCATTATTAGCAAAGCTTCGACTAATTCGTATGATTGACAACAATTTTTAAGTAAGCATAGTTTGTATGCTTGTCAGAAAGCCAGGTCCCTTTGCCTGCCTTTAGTGGCAATCAGCCCATTTGCTTATAGTTGGTTTAACTAACAATGAAACTCCGGCCCAGGTATCGCGCTGTCTCCGTGAACACCTCCGATACGCCTGTGCCGCGGGAGAGCAAGTCGAAGAAGCAGCCACAGTATGTGCCTACGATGCCTAACTCCAGCCACCTGGACGCAGTACCCCAAGCCACGCCAATCAACCGAAACCGAGTGCACACGAAGAAGGTTCGCACATTCCCGATGTGTTTCGACGACACAGATCCCACGGCCAGCCTGGAGAATGCGGCGCAGAAGGAATGCCTGGTGCCCATTCGACTGGACATGGAGCTGGAGGGCCAAAAGCTGCGCGACACCTTCACATGGAACAAGAACGAGAGTATGATTACTCCGGAGCAGTTCGCTGAGGTTTTGTGTGACGACCTGGACCTCAATCCCCTGCCCTTTGTGCCGGCTATTGCACAGGCCATTCGACAGCAGATCGAGGCCTTTCCCAACGATCCCCCTATCCTCGAAGAGAGCTGCGACCAGCGGGTGATTGTCAAACTGAACATTCACGTGGGCAACACCTCGCTCGTTGACCAGGTCGAGTGGGACATGTCCGAGAAGAACAACAACCCAGAGGAGTTTGCCATAAAACTCTGTGCGGAACTGGGATTGGGAGGAGAGTTTGTCACAGCCATTGCCTACAGCATTAGGGGTCAACTATCCTGGCACTGTCGAACATACGCCTTCAGCGAGGCTCCTCTATCAACGATTGATGTGCCCTTCCGGAACCCCAGCGACGCTGACGCGTGGGCGCCATTTCTAGAGACGCTTACCGACGCTGAAATGGAGAAGAAAATCCGCGACCAGGACCGAAATACCCGCAGAATGAGGCGACTGGCCAATACAACAACTGGTTGGTGATCTTCCGCCGATCCAACAATATGTCACTAAAGTAATCCTATTAATACCTTTATAAATCTTAAATAAACGTGTGTCTGTCGATTTTAAAAGAAATAGTCTTCTATGTTAGTCACAGAAAAGATTTTCGTCTTTTGTGTTGTAATTAAAAAAAAAACAATGTAGTTTCCAATGATGTTACAAAATAACATGCTGCCCTTTACTGCTTACACAAAACTCGAATTCTTATTCTACATTATCCAGTACTAACTCTCTGCCGAATCGGGCTTGTCCTGGTCTTGATCGCCGTCGTAGAACTCGTTCTTGGCATCAACCATCTTGTCTTCATCGGCCACGGACATTCGCACGTCGGGATCACTCGCCTCTTCCCGGCTATTGCGCAGCTCCTCCAAGTCCACATCAGGCGGGGTCTGCACCATTTGGACGCTGGGCGAGTGCTGGCACATCTTAAGGTTTTCATATACATGCTTTACGATAAGTTCCAGATACTGCTTTGAGTTTGCATTATCTTGGCGTGAGTTAATCTCTGGATGAAGTGTAAAGTCGGGGGCGAAGAAGTCGTAATACTCTGTGGCAGGCAGATCATTTTCAATGTCTTGGTCCACCAGCAGTGAGGTCTCGTGCGTCCAGCAGCGGGCCACGTTCCGTAATGTGTAGCCACCGCCTCCAACCACCAATGTGGGTACGTTTAGTTCTTTTACAAACTTGACACACTCTCCATGTCCCTTGGTGCTCAGGGAGAAGCAACCCAGTCGATCTCCTGCTAAAGAATCTGCGCCACACTGCAAAACTATAGCCGTGGGCCGGTAGAAGTCCATAATGGCCGATATGATTGGTTTAAACACCTGGAAATAGCTCTGGTCATCAATGCCCTCCTTTAGCGGGACATTCACGCTGTAGTATCGTCCCGATTCGGCGCCTATCTCGTACATGTCTCCCGTGCCGGGGAAGAAGTAGTTTCCATATTTGTGGAACGAGGCCGTCATTACTCGGTCCGTAAGGTAGAAGGCCTCCTGCACACCGTCGCCATGGTGGACATCGATGTCGATGTAAAGCACCCGAGGATGGTACTTCAGCAGCTCCAGAATGCCGATGACGATGTCATTTACGTAGCAGAACCCGCTTGCCTCGAACTTCTTGGCGTGATGCAGTCCGCCTGACCAGTTTATGCATATGTCGCTGTGGTTGTGGTTTAGCTTTTGGGCTCCCTCCAGCGAGGCACCTGTGTACATTGCACAGAAGTCGAAAAGGCCATCGAACACGGGACAGTCCTCGCCTACGCTGAAGTGTGCCAGGTACTTGGTGTAGGCCACCGCTGAAGGAGAGAAAATAACCCGGGTATTGTACATGTAATTTTATGTTCCGTTCCAATTAGGCGTGTCTCTTCTACTTACAATTGCACTGGATGTTTTGTGGAGTCACTTGCTGTAGGTAGGCGATGTACTCGTCGCTGTGGAAGCGGAGCATGTCCTGCGCACTGGCTCTGCAAAGGATTATGGATTAGGATAGATTACAGAATACACCTCTCTGAAAAACCTACTTGTACGGCCTGTAGATCTTCATTTTCTTGTGCAGTCCATAGTTCATCACTAGGCTGTGAGTGACTGCCAGGCGCTGCGGCTTCATTGGATGCCCCGCTCCATAGTGGAAGTTGCCCACGTCCGCGTTGTAGAAGTATGAAACCCTCCGGTCTGTCATCGCGCTAACCTTTTTTTATGGGATCGGATCCTGTAGGGACACCGTAATCCCCTAGTTGTAGACCAAATCCTCGCCGGGCAGCAAGTACGTCTTCGCATACAAGACTATCAGCAGAACGGCCACGATGAAAAGGAGTCGCCGGGTTGTGTCGTATTCGCCCAACAGCATGCCGCCTCCGTGGTCACTGGACCCACATAAAATCCACTATATACCTTTATATATCTTTTTTTAAGCGCGGGAAAACAATTTGCAAACTTATTGCTAATTGAAGACAGCTTGAATCGGCGTGTGTCGATAATTTACTAAAAATACCCACAGTTAGTGATGTCAAAACGGGCATAAACAACGCACACTCACGACACGAAAGCATCCCTACCTTAGTAAGCAAAGTATCGACCCCACAACTAATTTAGTCTTTCAACTTATTTGTTTTGTTTCATGGTTTCGTCGATGCAAATATACCTTTACCAAAGGCTTAATCTGTGCAATTTGATAATCAGGGTTATAAATTATCATATTAATTGGTTGCATTTAACCCAAAAGTTGTAAAATATACTTAGGGTATTATTGTCTTTTAGTATTGCATGTAGGGCTTAAGATTCATTTTCTAATTCTAAGTAATAAATGGAATAATTACAAGAACTTACTCTTACTAGAAAAACCCGCTAGACGTGACCGAAAACCGCCTAACCGGCAGCACTGTGAGCGCCTGTCGCGCTCTTCTTATCGGAAACATTTGCGGATAAGCTTCGTCCAGTTGGAGTAGAATGCAGTAATCAACAATAAAAGCCAGTGTGCAAAGGAATAAAGAAACTGTGTCAACTGGCTGAAAACGGCGAACCAGGAAGCGCTCCTTTGGGCCTTAGTAACCGATAAATCCGCCAGCCAAGCGAAATCGAAGCAAATTACGAAACCGCCATTGATTTTGGTTCCAATCAAAATGTCACTTGTGCCCTGGCGCAAATAGTCTCCAAAAAACATTAATTCCACGGAGAAAGCTGTACCAGCAAGAAATCTGCGATGTTGACTCTGTATTACGTGAGTGCTACCGTCCTGCAGTCCTGGCGCATTCAGAAGGCCTGCTCCAAGATCGCCGAGCACCTCGCGCATCCCTCGAGCATCGCATTCTATACCCTCCAAGCGGGCAGCGATGACGGATTCGGTAAGTGGCGGTGTCACTTGAAGGCGGTCATGCTTATATATAAAGGGGGGGCCCCTTTTTCCGCAGATCCCGCCCTGGCCAGCTCCGAGCTGTGCGGCAACCGGAACGCGGCCAAGGTCACGGACATCCTGTGGTTGCACGCCAACCAGCGGGGCTGCTGCCTGCGTCCGCGGCAAACGCTGCACATCACACCTTGGATCAGCTTTCCGCCGGCACCCAGTCTGCTGCCCTTTTCCTATGCCCCCGACACTATTTCGCCCGTGTCCACGCCCACGGATGCGGACGTCCCACGCAGGCAACGGGTCTCGCTTTCTGCGCTAGACGAGGGACGGATGCAACTGCTCCTTGAGGCCCACATAGAGCCACTACAACAGGCCAGCTCCGAGGACACAACAGCAATACGGGTAAGTACTTACTTTACTTAACCTTATTACTGTCACTTTGTGATTTATTTGTAGGATTTAAACTCTTTAAGGACACAATTTTCGAAATGAGTTTAAATTATATTGTCTGATTCTTAAAATCAACATTTTTGTACATCCTTTTACGATAATCTTGTTATATTGGACAACTACAGTAAAGTACGAATTCGGTACATTCCCAATTCAATCAATTAAAACAGTCCGTCTTGAGTAAATTTAAGTTATAAATATTTTGTTGGCCACTGGATGTATTGCTTTTGATTCATATACATATGTACATTTAAGGGTAGCTTTTTAATGCATTTTTAACTAATTTGTAACTCATCAATAAGGTGGGATTTCGAATAACAAAAAACTCGTATGGATTTTAAGAATGCTACTAAGAGGTTTTCTTAATTAAAGTTAACCCACTTCGTAGCGCCATAAAAAAACCAGATAGTTTTTTACTTTTGAACTTAAGGGCAATCAAATGTTCTGTGACGCAGTGCGGACGTTGGTGCGTGCGGTAATCTTATTAGGATGTACATGGTTGAATCGATAGAGCGCTGGCGCCATACATATGTCTGCTAACCAAGGGTATCCTTTCGTGTGTCCTTTCTTCTTCTTGCATGTCGGGGGCTCATGAATCAGCTGGAAGATTACGGTGAGCTAATTGCATGGAAAATAGACTCCCACCTGGCGGTGCTCATCGAGACAGACGTCGAGCACTTCACACAGCTTTTGATAACGACTTTCTTGCGAAATAACTTATGCATTAACGATCAGCTGCCACTTTTGAGGATTGAGTGTAAGCTGCACCGGAAATTGTTTTAAGGATTTGACTTCACGTGAAACCCCACTGATTTATTGTTTCTCCCTCCTAGCGGTGCAAAGGGAAGGAGATCCGCAGCCCTTTGAGTTGCTTGCCAAGCATCTGAAGCGGCAATCTCGCATAAGCGTCGGTCTGGACAGGGATGGCTGGAAGAAGCATATGGAGGACTTGCGAGCCGTAGGTGTGCTGGCGCACCAGGCCACCGAGTTCGAGTACCAAAGGAATCGCTCTGAGGGAAGAACAAAATCGGATCCCATAACACATGTTCATCACCCGACTTCGGAGGTCGTGGCCAAGGCTGTGGCTGTGGTGGAGCCCACCAACAAGGCATATCTTTCTCCGGAAAGGATGGCAGAAGCTTGCCTTAAAGCTGAGGCCGAGGGACCGCCTAAAAAACCTTCTCCTACTAAAAGCGATGACAAACCCACTCCTGTTAAAAGCGGAGACAAGCCAATCACAAGCAAAGAGGACTCGAGATTAACACCAACCAAGGGTGAATCGAAGCCAAGTGATCTACAGAAGCTAGCGGCAGCACAGCAGCAAAATATAGAGGCAGTGCAGGTTTCGCCCGTTAAGCCTCCAACCTTAACTAAGTCACCTATACTAAGTAAATTTGATCAGCCTGCTAAGATATCAGATCAGCCAACAAAGCCCAGGAAATCTTTTGAGGCGGTAAAGCACTTAAATTCTCCTCTGTTATCTAGAGCCGCTCCTTTCCGTCCTGTGCTGCAACGCAACAAGGATAGCCTGCAGGAGGCCAAACCACTGAATGTTTTGGTTTACTCGGACAGTGCAAGTTCCCGGGAATCTACATTGGCCACTATTCAGCAGCTACTGGAGCGCAATGTTTACACCATCTATCCTCTGATGCCTCAGCAAGCGGCTCAAAAATACTGGACGGAACAGACTGCATTGCTGGTCGTATGCGGATCGGTGGCACCCGGAATCGGGCAGATATTGGTGGACTACTTTCTGCAGGGTGGCAAGCTGTTAAGCCTGTGCTCGGATATACTGCACTTTGTACTCCCCAACTATCGCACAGCGGAGGTAGGACTATATTCTGTTCAAAATACCCTTAAATGCGAAAACTTTTATGTAATTTTCCGTAGGTACGAGAGCACGAATTGGTTCAGTTTTCCTATGACAAATGGCAGCGGGTCAAGATGATGCACCACATCTTTTGCTACCAGCCTTCGCCGGTCAAGAAACACTTCTCGACGGACAGCGAGGAGTCAACCAAGTCGCACTCCCGCAAACCGTGAGTAGCTATTGCTGCTCACACAGAGAAGCAGCAGATTGGCAGTGTCCATAAAATATTGCTAACCTTGCCGATCTATCAAAAAATGAAAAACCCAATAACTGAGTATCAGTGTACTTAAAAACCAAAATGTTGCATGTTATATACAACCGAAAACCTTAATCAAGTAGCTTATTGCACATGCGGCTATTAAATTTGGTGAATGGGCTTTTAAAATTATCAGACGCTACTTTTTATAACCCTTGCAGATGGTTTATACATTCCAGTCAGAAGTTGACAGCGCACTAGATAATGAATATATATATATGTATATATAATTATATTGTTTAAGAATATATATAATTTATATATATATGTATATAATATATAATTTATATATATTCTTAAACAATTCCAACAATCGGGTATGTTTAGCCAAGTCCTTCTGTCCGCCTCTCCGGTTCTATGCAAACTAACCTCTCAGTTTAAAAGCTGACTGCCTGAAACTTTCCCGAAAGAATTCTTTCTATCGCAGGTAGTTTTTATATAATGTAGAAATGAACGGACCTCAATATTATGACTGGAATAATACAAAAATAAATGCAATAATAACCAAGTTAACTATAATAAATAATATTCCTTTTAGTGCATTATGAATGTTAAAAACCTACCGGGATTATTAATTGTTCTCATTCGATATAAATCAGTTTTTTTTCGAACATATAATTACTGCAAGGGTTTATGAGTTTCGGCTTGCCGAAGTTAGCTTCCCTTCTTGTCTGAGTTATACTCGTAATATTACTTTTTCTAAATGAGGCTTGTTAGCCAAAAAAAGGCAAGGCAACATTTTCTAATTAATCGTTCTTATACTTCACCGTTTCTAACCAATTCTCATTATAGCCGTTACTCGTAGAGTAAAAGGGTATACTAGATTCGTTGAAAAGTATGTAACAGGCAGAAGGAAGCGTTTCCGACCATATAAAGTATATATATTCTTGATCAGGATCAATAGCCGAAACGATCTGGCCATGTCCGTTTGTCCGTCCGTATGGACGTCGAGATCTCAGAAACTACAAAAGCTAGAAAGTTCAGATTAAGCATACAGACTCCAGAGACATAGAAGCAGCGCAAGTTTATCAATTCATGTTGCTACGCCCACTCTAACGCCCACAAACCGCCCAAAACTGCCCCGCCCACATTTTTTAAAAAGTTTTGTTTTTTTTTCTTTTTTGTATTAGTCTTGTAAATTTCTATCGATTTGCCAAGAACTTTTTGTCACGCCCACTTTAACGCCCACAAAATGCCCAAAGCTGCCACGCCCACACTTTTGAAAAATGTTTTGATATTTTTTCATTTTTGAATTAGTCTTGAAAATTTCTATTGATTGGTCAAAAAACTTTTTGCTAACGCCCACAAACCGCAAACAACTGTCAGTGTTGAAATTTCTCCTTCGCACTTCCACTAGCTGAGTAACGGGTATCAGATAGTCGGGGAACTCGACTATAGCGTTCTCTCTTGTTTTTTTTCTCAAATGTTTCATGCTAAAATTGCTCTCATTTACTCTAATTATGGCATTATTTCTTTTGATTCGGTGTGCACTATAATCCATGCGAACTCCGTATTTAATACGCATAATCAACTAACCGATCTATGTTTTCTGTAATCTCTTTTGCCTCTTCTTTTAAATGGTTCATGTAAAATGATGTTTTATGTAATTTAATTGATCAACTGTGTTATAAATATTTACCAATTCAACCTTTTCATCTTCCTACTACGTTTCCTTTGCGGTCTGCGTGATCGATTATTTTCCTGCCTATCTATATTCATAAATTACTGCGTGTGCTTCTATATGTGTGTGCTATCACTATTATAATCCTACCTACCATTAACATAAAAAAAACACACAAAATCGAAAAAAACTCAAAATCAAACCACGAAACGCTGCTCAGAGCTCTAGTATGTCCAAGGTCCATGGAACTGAAGGATCTGGCCGGTCACAGCCACAATTTGGATGTCCAGGTGCTGGGAACCGAGGAAACCTGGAATACGCCTAGCTTGATATTGGCCAAGAACCTGCAGAGCGGTGGAAAGGCTGTCTTCTCCCAAGTAAGTGTTGGCTCTTAATTAAATATGTAAATACTTAAATTAAAACACGCCGTTCCTTTTAAAATAAATAGGTTCATTTGGAAATGAATCCCAGCGAATTTGAATCAGATGAGACTATGTACTCCATTCTGAAGCAAAACGACCAAACTCGACTCGAGATATTTTCGGATCTCTTGGGAAAGTATTTGGATGTGCAGGTTCGCGGTGGAGGGGGTGTCGACCAGCCACAGTCTGGAGTGGTCTACAAGCACGCATATTTTCTAGGTCGGTACGAGGTTAGTTCGTCTTTTTACTTGTTTTGTTATCGGAATCGAACATCCTTTAATTTTTTTATTTTTTAGGCCAAGTTTGAGCTTCTGGAAAAGCTGCGTCTGCGCTGCAGCGGATCTGACAACGTAATAGCAACACCAAACCTGACGATGAAATTCTGTGGCAAGGACGATAAGCCTCCAATGGCCAACAACAATGTCCTGCCCATACTTATACATTCCTGTCCGGAGGACTTCTCCACCGTGGATTACTTTGATGTGCGCGCATTCTAGTCAATTGAAGAATTCAATCTAATAAAGTTCTCTTATTTTAAAGAATCTTAAAACGGAACAAATTGGACGACTGGTCATCTATGCACCGGTAGTAAGCAGCTCCATGCATCTCATAAACAACCTGGAGCTTATTAACGGTCTAGCTGTGCTTCCCGTGCAACAGACCTCTGGTGTGGGTCGTAGAAATAATCAAGTAAATATTCTAGAAGTCGCCAAACTTCAGTTCTTGTTGATATGATCCTTTGCGCTTTTCAGTGGCTTAGTCCTCCGGGCTGTGCCATGTTCTCGCTGCAGCTGCATCTGGCCATGGACTCCGCTTTAGGTTCTCGTATGCCGCTGTTGCAACACCTAATCGGAACAGCGATTGTCAACTCCCTCCGGGGTCATGAACAGTACGGGGTGAGTTAAGATTGTAAATTTGTAATTTTAAATGAAACATAAATGAGCTTAAGTTAAGCGGATTGTTTCGATTATCCGTATGTGGATAATAAAGTTCAATAGACAAGCCTCAGATCTGTAAATCTTCCAACAAAGTGCCTCAGATCTGTAAATCTTCCAACAAAGTGCACAAGGATTGCTAAGTTTTATAAGTTTATTTGACATTTTCTTGATTTCGCATTTGAAGTCCATTTACTATATACACTTGACCATACATAATTCACAATATATTATTAGTTAAACACTAATCCGTCATATACATTGATGTATAATACATGTACATATATATAGAGTTTCACTTACACATAATTAACAATTTACAAATTGCTCACCTGATTAACGTTTACATTTGTTTATATTTGCCACAGTGCTTGTTTGTTTGTATATTTATGTCCATGCCTTCTCAGTTTGGCTCTCCTCTTAAACACTTAAAAGTTTTGTCTTTTTCGATTTATCATTTGATTTTCCTTTCTTTGCTAACAACTGCAACTGAAGTGCTCCCTATACTACATAAGTAGTTTTAAAATCGATTGCTATAATTTGTTAATTACGTTTAGGTATTTACAATCTTCGCTCGGTTTCATAGAACTTCGCTTAGGAGAGTTTGTGAAGAGTGGGAACAAAGCGAGTTAGCTTAGTTGGTAGGTCGAAATTGTACTAGACAGTGACTGTGACCAGGCGGCAGCCCCCTCAGAACACAGACTCGGCGGATCGGGAAAGGTTGACAGGGTGGGAGGGACTGCGCGCCAGACGCTTCTTCGGAAGATGCTCCAGCAATGACAGCAGACGTGCGAACTGTGGTCTATGCTCCTTCTCGTACGTCCAGCATAGCATCAGCAAGTCTTTGACATCCCGACCTGACTGCAGGTTGGCCAGCGACTGCTTCATCCCACGGCCCACCTGCCAGATGATCGATTCCGCCGGCTGATCCTTGAACGTAAACTCGCCACAGATCAGCTCGTACCAAACTGTTCCAAAAGAGTATACATCGGAGTATGGGGTAAACTCCAAACACTCTCCACGCGGCTTTTCCGGCTGCAATGCTCGGATAAGCTCCGGCGCCAGGTAGCACAACCAATTGTGGGGCACCCCTAGGCCCATATCACAGTAGAGTAGCTTGGTTGAGCTGAACAGCCCAAAGTCCGTGATAATTACCTTGCCGTTCTCAATGAAGATATTCTTGGTGCGCAAATCCTTGTGAATGATCTCCCTCGCGTGCAGGTAGCCCATACCCTGGGCGATCTGCTGAGCAATGAGGAGAGTTCGGTTCATGGCAAACTTCTCCCGACGCTGGTGAATATAAGTATACAAGGTGTTGCCCTTGCACAAGGAAGTAACAATGGCCAAATATGGTGGGTTCATGCAGGCTCCCATGAACAGCACCAGATTCTCGTGTCGAGTGTTTTTGAAGTTGGCTACTTCGCTGCGAAAGGTCTCTAGCATGTGTTCGTCTTGCAGATAGTCCTCGTTGAGCAGCTTTACCGCGACATCTCCGTGCCACAGGGCTCGATGTACGGTGCCAAAGCGTCCCTGCCCTATCCGCTCGAGCAGAAGCAGATCACCATACGGAATGTCCCACTCCTTGAGTGAGATAGAGTTCTGACGCCAGTGTCCCGAGTCTCCGTCTTCTGTTGAATCCACCCGAACGGGTGTCCGGTCCGAATCCGTGCTCGCACTTCCAGACAAGGAGACTGTTTTGTCGCTGTCATTTGACTTGTGCGTGTCCGTGTACTCGCTGGTGAAAGGCGTCCTCTTATCCACACCGGCTGTGCTTAGTTTCCGCGGAAAGAAACTGCTGGTGCTGGTGGTGGTTGTGCTATTCACCAGACTGCCCGTCAAGGTGGCAGCACTAGAAGCGTTTGAAGTTTGGCTACCGATAAGAGAGCTCATGTGCCCATTGGAGCTGCTCACCAGACTATCCAGTCCTCCATTGGCTGTTACAGGCGCCGTGGGAAATTGGTCTGCCACTGGTTCATTGGAGATGAGCGATACACCACCGCTTCCGCCACTTCTCGTCACCGTCACGTTCGGAAAGTTGAATTGACTCGGCTGGTGCTTGCCAAGCGAAGGTGTAGGTAACAGATTGGCGCTAGAGCTGCTGCCAGCCTGATCCAGTTCGCGCTCCCTTTGCTGGAACAGTGCCGGACTGCTTGGGGTAGAACTAGTGCAACTGGAACTCGGCGAACTGCTGTCGCCGTGCTGTTGATGCAACGGCTTACCCAAAGTGCTCTTCTTTACCAAAGGTGATCCTTTCGCCGCGCCGTGCACATGCGGCAGACTGGCGTATCCGCCCTGTTCCTTTATGTGCCGAAACTCGTCTACATACTCTCGTGGAAGTCCACAAGAAGGCGGCACGTGTGGGGCGCATGACTTGTGACAGATGTACTTGCAGTCGATGCACTTCATCCAGCGGTGGAAGACCTGCTTCTGGCAAAGTGTGCAACTGGCCATGAAGCCCAAGGCCTTGGTGAAACGATGCTTGATGGCATGACCCATGCCCACGTGACCCACGCCCGGGGAGCATGGCACCATTAGCACGTTTGAGGAACTTCCTCCGGAGCTGGCATTAGTATTTGCGTCCACAAAGATGTCCGAGCTGGTTGAGCTGTGACTATCGGGGCTGGGATCAGTGGGCAAACGGTTGCGGGTTAATTGCTCCCCGTCCACTTGCACATGGCTCTGGCTCAGCAAGGTCTGGTGCTTTCTTGCTGGTGGCGGGGTACCACGACCCCTCTGCGGTGTTCCGTTAAGACTGCTGCTCAGCCCACTGGAAGACGTGAAGGGCGAGTTGGGTGGCGAGGGCGTGAGGGTTAAAGTCAGCTGGGAACCCTGTGTGCTGTTCAGCTCTTCCATCGCTGGGGGCGACTGACGGCCACTTTTGGAGGTAGTGGAGTTGGCCATAGTGGAATTCTTTCCCTTGATACCATGCTGGCGATGATGGGTTCTCGGGGAGGCGGTTGAATTGTGACCCAGTCCAATGTTTCCAACACTGCCGCGGTGAATGTGGATGGGCCTGTCCCAGGAGTCCCAGTGCCACTGCTCTGGATCGTTGTTGGTGGCCGCAGTTCCGCTCTCCAGCGACTCCATGCACTTTCTTAAGTTCTGCATGGCCCTGGTCAGGCGTCGTAGTTCCTCTTTCTCTCGCTGGCTGGGGCTGCCGGCCAGGATCTGACGGATTTCATCGTCGCTGAGACGCAGGCTTTGCTCCAGAGTGTTCAGGCCAGTGAGACAAGCGGTAAGAGTCTCTTGGCTAAGGCCCACTACGCGGAGCCATTGCCTCAGTTCGTTGCCCGTTGCGTGGGGCACAAGCCCATTGGCTGGGATGCGCTCGTTTAGCCGCATCTTCGCCAGCAGCAGCTCGGAAAAGTAACGAACTAGCTTAGACTCCAGGCAACGAATCTCCTGCTGCGTCAGCGTGGAGCTGATCGCGCACTGAGTTCGCAGGCCCTCCAGATGGTTAGCCGAGAGATCAATCATGTCCTGAATGATAACCAGATTACTGTCCACGGACAGCGAACCCGAGATGGTATCGTTGGCGTTGGTGGATCCGGTGTCTGGAGCTGATGCGGGGGCATTGTTGTTGCTGCTCATCCTGCTCATTCGCGGCAGAGTGGAGCCCGATTGATTTTTTCAGACGTCCCCTCGGGGACTCGACGATACGATGGGAACAGTTGCTGGGACTCCGCCCCGCATTGTTGCCCTCTTCAAGCGACTTTGACGTTCGCTGCTCCGGCTTTCGCACACTTACGCCTGCAACTCGAGACGGCTCAAAAAAAGCGAAAAACGACAATTTTTACTATTTCCTCGACTGTTGTTGAAATTTCTCTACACCCAAGTAGCGCATCGAGATAAGTGTAACCGTATCCTGGGGAACTTCTTAGCTCGGCGCATTAAAATGTACTAAAAACACTTTTCCGAAAAAATACGTTAGGGGCACTCCACAGTATTAAAGGAAGTTATCTTAAAATATAATTATGGTTTAATTTTAATTATAGTATGTCTTTGTGTGTATATATTAGTTATATATGTATGTGTATTAGTTATACATATATGTATGTTGGATTTGTAAAATGTTAAAATTAGCCAGATATTTAAAAAAAAATTTTTTTATTAGTCAAAGTAAGAAATTAAATTAAAATTTGTATTTTATATCTAAAGATAGATATATGATACTACTAAGAACGGCGAGTAAAACTTTATTTCTTCAAACTACCTTCAGGTGCTGGATATTTCTATAAAGTGGCCGAATGACATATATGCAAATGGAAATCAGAAAATAGGCGGTCTCGTCATTAATACCACACTTCAAGGATCCCAGGCGATCGTTAATATCGGAAGTGGAATTAATTTGGACAATCCAAAGCCAACAGTTTGCATCAATGACTTGATAAGAGAATATAATGCCCATTTCCCGAACAAAAAGATACCTACACTTAAGTATGAGCTACTTACTGCCATGATATTCAATGAAATCGAAAGACTTCTGTTAGAAGTACAAAACGGAGACTTTGATAGTTTTTATGACTTATACTATTCGCTCTGGTTACACAGGTAAAACAAGCTTTATTTAATAATATTTGATTCGCATTTTATATTTGTACCATTTTTATATGCAGCGGGCAATCCATAAGAATTAACCTACAAAACGATCCGGAAAAAGAAGCCGAAATTGTGGGAATAGATGACTTTGGATTTTTGAAGGTGAAATTACCAGCTGGTACCATAGAAATTGTGCAGCCCGATGGAAACAGTTTTGACATGTTGAAGGGATTAATTATACCAAAGTACCAATAGTAAAATTAAGCAGATGTGAAAACATATATTATTCCCCGAATCCTCTAGTGTAATTGACCCTTGTACATCCTTATTATACTTTACTTGGTGCTTCTCCTTAACTGACTTTACAAAATTTGCTCTTGCTTGAATTGAAGAAAACTTTAAAAATAATATGGATTCCACTAAATTTAATACTGCCAAAGAGAATTATATGTTAATGGAAGTCTTCAATTATTAATAATTATAGATATGTACATGTTTGCTCCCTATACCACAGTGTTTTGAAATTGCTTCGTAAGCTAATCGTAAGATGTTCGTTACCATTGTTTCAATGGTATTCCTCGATTCCTCTGCATGTGGGTGTTTTTGAAATTGATATTTAATAAATATGTATTCGACCATTGCAGACCTTAGAGCACTGGACTTTAATATTTTGTTCATATTTTCGAATTAAATAACTCTGGTTTTTTTATTGATTTCAGTATGCATTGTTTATAATCCACGTAATCCTAGTTTTAGAATGAGATTTTATTTTTATTTAGAAAACAAACTACGATTTAAATATTCAAGCCACGTTTTATTAGTTTTGAACTGAGAGCTCGTCCGTTTACTTTCCTATGAAATTGCTAACACTAGTATTCAAAGACTGGGTGTTATTTCACTTATGTAAGCTGGTAACACTGTAGCTTCGTTGGAAAAGAAAATTGTGGAATAAATCGGAGTCTGCGGCATTAGCAATTATGTCACAGCGAAATCACAGAGTGGACCGCTTCGCCCAGATGACGAAGCAGGAGGAAATTATAGCCAAGAAGCGGCAGGAGATCCTCGAGAAGAAGAAGACGGCACAGCTGGCGAAGGCGGTGGCCGCGGCGCAGAACTTGGCAGCGCAGTTGAAAACCGAGACGCCTGCGGGAAAGCCAATTGGCAACCAGGAAGAGGAGGAGGATGCCCGATACCTGGACACCGCCACCCAGGAAACCTCTATAACCGTGGGCGAGGAGGGTAATAGCCTAGAGGCTGTTCACATTGAGACCATGGGAAGCAAGGGAAAGTCTGATGAAGCGGTGGCCACAAAGACGCTGAATAGCTTCACCGGCAAAACGGGCAAGATCACATCTGGCCTGAAGCGTCAGCATCTGCCTCAGCCCAATGTGGAGCAGCCACCACCGAAGGTTAAGAATACTTTCTGCAACGATGGTTCCTTTTTAGAGAATTTCAAGAAAATACTCGAAAAACACGAAAAGCCTCCACAGCCCTTGATTGTTCCGCCTGTTCCTGTGTCCAGGTGAGTGCGCTATGAAAAAAAATATGTATATTTATTTGTCGGTAATTATAGCGCCGAGGAGAATAATGCCGTGGACACGGAGATATCAGAGCAGAACAACAGTCCCCATCTAGAGGCGGCCATTGCCATCAGCTCGGCAGCATCTATGGCTAACTCCATTACGGTGACCAGCTCGGCGCCAACTCACTTAGCCTTTGGACTACCCGTGCAAGCAGTACAGCCACCACCGCCGCCGCCGTTTGCCTTCAATCCTACGCTTTTGCAACAGGGACCACCGCAGATGCAGCTGCCAGCTGCCTTCTTCCACGGCCATCTGCCTTTGCACCTGCATCCGGCAGTAGCTCCTCCCCCACCTCCGCCGCCTCCACAGCTGCCGATCGCTCTGGCTAACATGGGACCGATTTACATGCAGCTTGGACCGTCTCCAGTGGAAGCTATGCAGCTAAATGCCATACCGGCGCCCAAAGAGTTTGACTTGAATGCCATACCTAAGCCGCAAATAAATCTGGAGGCTATCCAGATGCCCACCATTGGTGGTCACTCGGCGGAGCAGCTTGGCCTTCTGCCGGATCACATGCCAGTTAATCCACACCCACCGCCTCCGCCGCCACCTGTAGTGGAGGAGATGGAGCAAAAGCACCAGCAGGTGGCATCTCCAAATCCAACTCAGTCAACAGCTGTCCCGCCACAAGGTGTGTAACACTTGCAAAACAGTCATCGTTGCCTGTTTTGTTTTGCCATCGCCATGCCCTATCCATATCCAACATCTATCCTCGCCCTCATTCTAACCACTTCCAACGTCCCACTCATTCAATTTGTATAGAACTTTAATCGTTGAGCACGATGTTAAAGCAATTTATGTAGTTTTTTCAGAAACATGCATACAATTGCCAACGTGCTTAGAAAACCTAATCGCACTGGTCGTGGAAAATGGTGAAGATTATGAAGATAAAATACGTTTGCATAGAAGCGAGTTGCATCCGGCCTTGTGGTAAATGACCTAAACATGTTTTAACTGGGTCTAGTACTGGTTCGGAATACAGTACAGTTTAGGGATTTGGTTTAGCATTTTATTAGGAATTAGTTATTATTAGAGTCTTAACTAGGCAATTTTTCACGTTCATTTATCATTATCGCAAGTACATTGCGATTGTGCCAGCTCTTTAGAATAGTAATTCTAAAAATTAGTCAGATTTATGTTTTAGTTTTTTTTCAATTATCATTATTTCTATAGTTACATGACATTTTAAATTTAGTAGTTAGCCGCACAAATTTCGTTTCGCTTACTCAATTATGAATTTAAAATCACAAACATTGGACAATACAAGTACTTCTTTTCCAGTGACGCGTTTTAAGATATTTGTCTGATGAATACTACCATATGCTAACCCGAGAGAATGTTGTTGGCTTCAAAGTATTTATATTTAGTTTCCTTTTTTTTTTTTTTTCATTTTATTAAAATATATGACCAAACGAAGCAGCTTGGTGGGGGTGTAGTGTAAGAGGATAAGCCAGACCAGTCTCGTGGACTCATCGAGCGCACAGTGTTCCGTCGTTCCTCGATCCTCATCTAATGTCTGGAGGAGCCAGCCGGCGGATGCCAACTAAAAATCTCTGAATGAGCCGCTAATGGGGCGCCTCAAACAGTTTTTCATATAATGCATTTGTACACGTGACAAACGGCGAGCACTTTTCATTGTACGTTTTACTTCTTTTGAATTTTGGTAATAGGTTTCTTTATGATAAGAGCTGCGAACAGTATCGAAGCTATCGCTCCCAACTCCTCGACTACAAACGGCAGCGCGCTGAGCGACAGCGGCTAAGCCGGGACCAGCAGCCCCAGTCAAAGGAACAGGAAGCACAACAGCACCGCGAGGAGCAGCACAGCAACTCGGCGGCTGACAAGTACGACCCAGAGTCGGCCATCAGTGCGGACTTCGACTCGGATGACGAGTACATGCGGGGCATGATGGATCGTAACCGGGACAACATCAAGCGTCGCATAGAGTGCCGCAACGAGCTAAGCGACGAGGAGAGGCGCGAACGGGAGGAGGCTGTAGCCGGCGAACTTGCGGATGGCGATGATCGGGATGATGAAGACGACAAGGAGTCGCAGAGACAGCGACGGAGGCGCGAGCGCAAGAGCCGATGGGGCGAGAAAGAGCAGCAACTGCCATCATCAAGTAAGTTTCTATGCCATAAAAGAGTATAGTATATTCGTTGAAAAGTAAACAGGCGGGGAAACAGGCCCCTTACAGTACGTATATCATTAGCCGACTTGATCTGTTAATGTCTGTCTGTCCGTCCGTAAGAACTATGTGATCTCGGAGACAATAAAAACTTAAAAACGTAGAAGATGGCCACTATCACAAAAATTATGTACAATTAAGACGATATTGACAATAAAATCTTACTATTACAGGCACTTCGGGTAACTTTGGTAACCAAAATAAACCCATCCTAAGCAGCATCACGCGAACAGATCCCGCGCTGTTGCAGTATGCTCGGCTCAACTACGGATCGACTCAGTTGAGCGAGGATCAGTGGAAGCAGTGCGAGGAGCACTACAAAGTAAACCTACTGTATCAGGACATGATGCGCAAGCGTCAGGAGATCGATCGGCTGGCCCGTGGCGGCAAATTTAAGTACGAATATGACTCGGACGAGGACATTGAGGGCGGAACGTGGGAACACAAGTTGCGAACAGCCGAAATGGAGGCCACATCGCTGTGGGCCAACGCCCTGACCAAGCAAAGCGAGGGCAAGCATCACATTGGCGACTTCTTGCCCCCTGAGGAGCTCAAAAAGTTCATGGAGCAGTACGAGGCGAAGAAGAACAATAGACAGCCAGATCTTAGCGACTACAAGGAATACAAACTAAAGGAGGATAACATAGGTTTCCAAATGCTGCAAAAACTCGGGTGGAAAGAGGGACAAGGCTTAGGACAAGACGGAGCTGGAATCGTGGACCCCGTCAACAAGTAGGTTATTGCTATTGTTTAACACATCTCACTGTATAATGTGGCAACAGGGCACCGCAACGCGATGGAAACCAAGGACTAGGAGTCAGCAGCACTGCCCAGCCAGAGGAATGCGACAATGAATATGACGCCTACAGGAAGCGAATGATGTTGGCCTATCGTTTTCGTCCAAATCCTTTGGTAAGTAATCTCTGGAAACTTCGAAGAGAAAACGGACGAAACAGATGGTTTAGTTATATCTATCTATATCTATAATATCTAGTTAGTATCTATCTATGACTTTTTATTTATTTGCAGAACAATCCACGTCGCGCCTACTACTAGCACTACCTAAACTGATCACTACTCCCATTATACCAATATCCTATTCAACTGCAACTAAGCTGAATAAAATGTCCTTGTTTACATTAAATAGCAGATGTCACTTTATTTAAGGGGCTCGTTTATTCAATAAGTAGTTCGTAATTAGCTTAAATCTATTGCATATGAAACAGGTCTCGATATCGATCTGGATCCGTTTTGAAAACGAGTAAGAACTATTTTACACAAATCTTTACTAGAGACTACCATCAAGCGTTTAGGAGTTCGATCGTACAAAAGAGTAAGTAGTCTCCTAGAACGAGAGTCTGAGCTCTGGAAGCTCTGTCTGAGCTCTGTCTCGATTCTATCGGGAACTGGGCGGAACACCTAAACGCTAATAATACTAAGTTGTACTCGAACTGGAAGCAAGGCCTAGTCTAGGAGTAAAGCGTTAGCACAGGCGTCTGGTTGCCGCGCGCCAATGCCACCGGACACTTCATGTCCGACGTGAGCATCTCGAGCCATGACATGTACAGCGGTGCCGAGATCGCCTCCTGTAAATAGGGATATGTTAGTGGTCAACTACGTACCATTACTAGGTACCATTATCAAATCACCTTGCGCGGCATGGGCAGGGACATGACCACCAGGGAAGCGTTCAATGAGTGCTTGACAACCAGCTCATGGATACGCAGCTGTCGGTTCGTCTTCTCTGACATGCTCTGCAGCTCATCGTCCGTGATACCGAACTCGTTGCGTGCTCCGCGGCGGAATGGCTCGATCAGGCGCTTGTGCTTCAGCAGCGTATCCGCCCGCGGCTGCTCGGAGACGCCCTTCAGCATAATGAGCTCTGAGTACTTGATGCGGAACTTGGTGAGCAAGCTGGCCATGCTGTGGGTTAAAATATCCCATAGATACTTAACTTAAATTTTTTAAAATTTGGGCTTCTTTATTGCATGGACTGTCGTCCAGAACGGCACTAATTTATTGGAATGATCACTTTTTTTGCTTCCTTTAGCGTCGTAAACGCTTTATTCTGTTTCGTGCTGTTTCGTGCTGTTCTAAAAGTCTTACCTCTTCTCTTCCTGCTCTTCGTCCTTTCCGTGGCACATTGCGAACACCCTTAGTTTGCAGGTCTGCCAGTGGGAGCGCATGGAGATTATGTAGGGCAGGAGAATAGTCAGACCTATATTCCCAAATATTAGTGGATTAGTTGCAAAGAGGCAGATCAAAACCAGGTACCCACCTCCGTCGTCGTACAGCCAAAAGACGTCAATTGTGCCCTTGGGCTGTTTGCGAGTAAATATGGTCATGGCGTCTAGAAGGTTTTGGGGTATGTCCGATCCGCCCTTGGTGTGGTAGGTGACGGCGGGCTCATCCGAGCTGGTCACCTTGTAACTGCGGGGGTTGCGCTGCATGTTGGGCATCGGTGCCGGTTGGGGCATTGTGAACGAGGAGTTGGGACTGTCCATGCTGGCTAGGTTCAGGTTGGAGTCAATGTGCAGTAGCTCGGAGGCGGCATTGGCCGCCGGCATCAGTTCGTTGGTAAATCCGTGGGCATTGGCGGTGTGCATGTGACCCATTCCGTTGGCCGGCAGGGTGACCTCGGAACTCAACTCCGAGAAATCCAATCCGTTGGGCAGGCGGAGCAAAGCGACGCCCATGCGCTGAGAAAAGGCATTGCTACGGAAGATGTCGAGTTGGTCAGGCATCCAATAATATTATGGAGGGAAATCACTTACTACAAAATGGAAAAGTAACTCTCCACCTCCTCTTTGCGACAGCGATTCCAGTCCGGCTTGTAACCCACCAGCACAATGTTCGGAGACATCTTGCCGAATCCCGTTGACTTTGTTAAAGCATTTATTCCGTCCTCCAGGCTGAACCCATCAATCACATTGTAGAATCCCTTGATCTTGCGTGCATCCAAGTACTTTTGTCCATCCTTCACCAGGTGCTGCCGGTTCTTGTAGCCCACTCGTACCTGCAAGGAAAGAACATTACGGCGTTAAAGTATGTAGCTCTAACAAATACATTATAATAATGTGTGCAAAGCTTATCAATCCAGTTTGCATGGCTTTCATGTCCTAACAAGAGAGAAAGCTATAGTCGAGTTCCCCGACTATCTGATACCCGTTACTCAGCTATTCGAAGTGCGAAGGAGAGTCTTCAGCACATACAGTTTTTGGCGGTTTTGTGGGCGTTAGAGTGGGCGTGGCAAAAAGTTTTTTAGCAAATCGATAGAAATTTACAAGACTAATACAAAAATGAAAAAATATCAAAACATTTTTCAAAAGTGTGGGCGTGGCAGCTTTGAGCGGTTTGTGGGAGTTAGAGAGGGCGTGGCAAAAAGTTTTTTGGCAAATCGTTAGAAATTTACCAGACTAATACAAAAATGAAAAAATATCGAAACATTTTTCAAAAGTGTGGACGTGGCAGTTTTGGGCGGTTTGTGGCCGTTAGAGTGGGCGTGGCAACATGAATCGACAAACTTGCGCTGCGTCTATGTCCCTGGAGTCTGTATGCTTAATCTCAACTTTCTAGCTTTTGTAGTTCCTGAGATCTCGACGTTCATACGGACGGACAGACGGACGGACAGACGGACATGGCCAAATCGACTCGGCTACTGATCCTGATCACGAATATATATACTTTATATGGTCGGAAACGCTTCCTTCTGCCTGTTACATACTTTTCAACGAATCTAGTATACTCTTTTACTCTACGAGTAACGGGTATAAAAAGAGGTATCTACTATGTAGGAGATATTTGTTAAAAACAAAATGTTTAAGGAAGCATGTTTTCCTTTGAAACCTGTATTATGAAACCTATTTCTCCCTCTAAATGAGTGTTTCCTAATACGGAAATCTATTGACGTACCGGTATTATATTTGCCACGAACATGAGGGAGTTGTTCTTGGTCAGTAGGTAGCCGAAGTCCACGAGTGGCGGTCTGGTCTTAGGATCGCCGGAGAGCACCAGCACCTGAGGATGGTAGTTCTTCACGTGGTCCGAGACGTTCTGTAGACGGTGAACGGCCATAAGAGCAGCCTTGTACTGCTGTGCCTGCGTGGTGGATCCCCAGTTGGCGTCCGGCTTGCGGTACATTACCACCAGATAGAGGGCGAAGATGATACCAAAGGTTATAATAGCGGCCACGTAGTTGATCAGGAACATGATGGCCACGCACATAGCGAACCCGAAGAGGCTGAGCCAGGCGTTGTAGTACTTGAAGGTGGGTCGCCATCCCAATGGCTTCACGAAAGCCGCGTGGAATGTGCAAAAGTTGATGAGAGCGTATGAGGCCAGGTAGAAGGTAGAGATCAGAGGAGCGATCAGGTTGAGCTCTCCGATCAGCAGGAAGCCAGTGGTAATGAAGAAGGTAAGTACGTAGCCGCGGTACGGTTCCCCGTGCTTGCCGTACGGCTTCGAGAAGAAAATTAGGCCTGGGTAAATCTGGTCAATGCCCAGGGCTTGGACCAATCTGGGTACGGAGAGCAGGTTAGTCAGGGCCGTACTCAACGTGGCCGCAAAGCATCCAGCGTAGATCAGCGGTCCCCACAGCGACATCTCCTGCATCATCTCGTACGAGTTGAAGAGACCCCAGGTGCAGTTGCCAGTGGCCAGGCACGGCAGCTCCGAGGAGACAATAGTGCCGTTGATAAGGTCGGCCGGTATGCCGGAAGCATCCCTTACAGCAGCGCCGCCGGCGAAGAGGACAAAGAGAGCGTAGGAGGTCATCGAGATGAGCAGGGACCAGAAGGTGCCCTTCGGGATAGCTGCTCCGGCATCCTTGAGGTCTCCACAGATATTGGCTCCTGCCTGAATGCCTGTCACGCTGGGGAAGAAGATGGCGAACACGCTGAAGAAATCGTGGTTTACGCCCTCCGCATACCGATAGTCCGAGCCAAAGTTCTCCTTTAAAGTAGCCCCTAATAAAGATAATTATAATTATAATTATAATTATAAGGTAATTACTTTCTTAAACTCTTTCGAACTCACATGAAAAGCCCACGAAACCCCTCGAAATGTGTTCCTCATTACCCTGAGGTCCAATGGCAGCTCCAATCAGAAAATTGAAGATGGCCAGGACAATCGTGACGATCAGGAAGTTCTGGGCCTTCGTCTCCCACTCCATACCCACGCAGCAGATCAGGATCAGCACCAGTACGGTCACCGATCCAACGATCCGGATGTCATTGATCCCATTGTCGACAATCTTCAGGTCGTTGTTCTCTGGAAATGAGTTGTTAAAAATTTAAAAGAAAGTGTTAATTCGGAACTAAGTTTAGTTTATCCTTATTCTGTTATTCCAAGTTTGGATCCACAAACTCTTTTACTACTAAAAATTATTATAGGCAATTTACTACTCTTTTATGAATATACTCATATCATAATAATAATTCCCTAGTTATTGATAATTTTTGGTATTTGAAACTATTATTGTTAATTAAATGCTGAAAATAAACATAGTGAAAGTCGCATCTATTTCGACCTTTATTGTATATCCCATATACAATTTAAAACTTTTCCAATTCAAGATATTCAATTAGCCCTTGGGTGCACAAGTAGATTGATACTCACTAAGTAAAACATTTAGCGATTCGCAGAAGCCGATGGTGTTCATCGATGCCGAAACGGCGTTGGCGAAGGCAAAGACCACGCCCACTGACGCCCCAAACTCGGGGCCGAGCGAACGGGATATGATGAAGTAGACCCCGCCTCCCTTGACCTCGCCGTTGGTGCTAATGGCTGACAGCGAGAGCGTCGTGATGACGCAGACCACCGCGGAGATCGTAATTATAATCAGCGACTGCAGGATGCCCGACTCGGCCACCACCCAGCTGAGGCGCAGGAAGAGCATGACGCCCCAGATGTTCAGGAGGCAAGGAATCAGCACGCCGACGATCCATCCCAGCTTGATGTGTCCGCCAGTGGCTTCTGGTTCGGGTTCGGGAATAGTGATGCTCTGCAATGGAGAAACGATCTTAGGATAATCAAGTCCTGTGAATTACTTACAACATATATGTCGGTTGTCCTAATACCTTTCATAAGTAAGCCACATATCATTAACTTTTCACATAGGTCATGTTTAATCTATTCAGTTAACGCTATAGCCATACAGTGAAATGCTAAAGACGGCTATTATTATTTGTCTGATAATGGGATCTTGACATCAGTAGCATTCAATCGAGTGTGTGCTAAATGTTTGATTGAATTGACTTCAGAATTTTTGTAAACTGTGTACGTCTTCTACAGCTGTTTGGGTGAGAATTTATTCGGAATTACTCATACGACATGTGTGCAATTTAGTACTCGAATTCAATTAACGACCCGTCGACGCCAGCCGAAATACAAAAGCAACAGCAACCGCCAGATTATGAGCAGCTTCATATTGCTTTCCATTCCAATTAAATTTCATTACAGCCGCACAAAAACTCGAAACATTATGGAAATGTTCACATAAAAGTTGAAACCGAATGAGATGCCATCAAGCTCACTATTTATCGTAAGGGTTTCCTTTGTTCGGTTCGGATATAATTCGTCCGATAGGGTATCAAATGGGTAGCAAATGCAGAAACAAAGACCACATCTATAAATAATTAATCAAATAAACCCAACAGTGGCGTTGCTAAGAAACTTTTTTCATTACTTGCTATTTTATGAAGCCTCTTAAAGCCCAAAAAATGCATTTTATTTAGTAGTTGTTGATATTCAATTTTCTGTAAATTAAATTGAAATGCAGGTGGTGGTCCTTTAAGAACACATGCTATTGCAAGACTTGTGATTGTGATAATTTAATAGATTTACCAAGACATAGCTTTGTTTTGCCATTTGCCGCACCGGTGGAATGGGGCTTATTTACTTTATTGTTTGCCCACATAATTGAGTGTTTTTTAAAGCTCCGCCATTTGGACACGTCTCACGTGGCGGTGGAGATGGTGAGTCCTGTGGCAGGGTTGGGCAGGACGACATCGATGCGGGAGAGCACACAACCCCCAGCCAGCCGCAGACCGCTCTGTCCGCACTCGCTGCGTATACGCAATGCTGGTTTGTTAGGCTTACTACATAGGTAGGTGGTTAATGTTGATTGCATACACATTTTTGGCGGTTTCTAGCGGACGCCAGCTCAGTCAGCCGCAAACAAAGGCATTTGTACACTTCAATAAAATGAGCCAATGTGGACGGGTGAACTTTAAAGTATTTTACTCTCTCATTGAGTCACAAACATAACAAAAAGATAATTCAGTACTTTAAGAAGGAAGCCGAATTTAGTTATAATAATTATAATTACAAACATCGAAATATATTCTCCAAGTGTATCAGCCCACTCAGGGGTTTCCATAGCGGAGGACCAAGGGGTTTTTGCGGTCTCACTAGTTAGATACTCTGGCGTTTCCTTGCTTTTCCATTTCATTTAATTTAGCGGAATACGCATTTGGCTCTGCGTTTTTTTCCCAGTTCGAGTTGTCTTTGTTATTGTGCTCGATATGCGTGGAAAATTTTCGCACCCGAAATTGGAATTGGAATTGGTATTTGTGCTTTATGACAAGGGGAAGTGGGAGATAAGCCACTTTCTCGGATGACTCGTGCCACTGATTTGAGATTAGAAATAGACAAAAAGGAGACAAATGATGGATACGGGTCGAAAATAAGGATGCGCCGGCCAAAGAGTATGTTCTTAAGTTCATAAATAGATGAAAATTAACTTAGTCGGCAGAAATGTATTATTAGCTTTATTATAAGCAATCTCTTTGGCTAATAATGGCGACTTGTTACGAGGGACAGCATGGGATCCTAAAGTCCCTAAACAAATCTTTAGACCGCTGGATATTTCTATTGATTTAGAGTGAACTCGAGGAGTCTGGGCTGGAAATTATAGCACAATTAGGCAAATGCGCATAAAATCGAAAAGGCCAAATGATTTACCCAATAAATTTAAGAAAATGGTATTTTTCTCATTAAGAAGAGAGATTTTCCACAAGTTTTCTGCCCCTCGCCCATTCAAGCAATATCGGGAAAGTATCAGAAATGCAACACAAATGGGGTAAACATATTGTTAAATGCGCCGATAACTTAATGGCTTGTCCGGGGCAATGGCAATGCGGTAAACAAAGATTTTGCAATAAGACTTTCTCATTAGGAAATCAATAAATGTTACGAAAATAGCCGTCAGCTCTTTAGCTACGAATTGTAAATTAGAATTGATATTACAAGTGCAATACGAAAGGAATCTAAAATGGCAAATGCGCTACAGGCTGCCCCTTGATGATGCAAACAGTGCTCGGCAAAACGCTTATACGCCGTGTTGAACGACGAAAGATTTTGATGGTTTAGCTCGATAGTGCCACTCGGTTTGACAAATTACTTTATTTGAGAGGTTCGATTTTAAAACTGCCAAGAACTGGAAATGGTTTTTGGGGGTCCGATGAATCTAGAGTGGGTTTTCTGTCAGCTTAATTGATTGAAAGTGAAGAATAGTCCATTGCTTGGCCGACGTTTATAAAAATGACGTCTTGTCAGCACTTTTGACAGGTTCAAGACTCGCACACTTGTGCACATGGCGTTTCTGGAGGGGGTTTAAACCCCTGGTCACCCTCTCTATGATAAGAAAGGGACGTCAATCGCAACAGCCACAACTGCAGGCCGTTGCTGTCAATTTTAATGACACGACACACTTGGTCTGCATTATCGTTACCCTCTGCTCATCCACATCACCATCTATTCTGTGACACATATGTTACGGTGTTGACTATAGACGCCACGTTGTGAGCTGTTTACCCACGCTTGGAAGGTTCCGCTGGTCCGCCCTCCGCTTCTTAAAACATTGTCCATGTGGCCTGGCCCATGCCAGATGCATGGCTGCATCTTGTTGACAATTAATTTGGCTTTAACGCTGTTATCGATATCGCCATGCGCATTAAATGCCATGGATGGATGCAGAAAAATCGACTTATCGTGTTGATTGTGCCTATTCCCAAGGAGGAAATTTGAGCAAAAGGAAAACCAATGTTCTTATAGGTTTTGATCTTCTGAGTGTGGTAGCGTAGTATACTTGTTTGTACTCACAACTAAAGCCGAAATCGATGTAAGCAAGTTATATACCCCTGCAGGGATTATAGTTTAAGAACGTTGAAAACGGCCTGTTAGTATAGAAGTGGGGACTATATCATGAGGTTGCTATGGCTTTGGCAAGGCAAACGTTTTTAAAGCATAAGAAGTTTTCAGAAGAATAGTTTCGTATATTTATCGAAACCAATACATTTTTACGTGTTCCAACACAAATAATTGTCGATTGCAAATGTTAGTGAATTATTTTTATGATTTTAGGAACCCGTTAGATAAATATTGCTATCAATTTTCAAGGAGTCGTCATGTTATTGGAAATCCCCTTAACGAGCCACAGCTCGCTTGTAATGCAATTTTGACGATATCTACCATACGCCATAGTGGCCCGCGGAAGCCACGTAAAGTGAATTAATTAAACAATACACAAAACTATATTAAGAGGAGGGAGGTTCGCGGAAAACTGCTTGGACACCGGGCATGAGCTCGCTATAGACGCATCAAGTTTATTACTTCGACGATAAACATAAAGAGCGTAACACGGGGAGCTATTATAGGGCTCCTCCGCCCCTTTAATTCCACCTAAGCGATAAGCCAAAATGGACTGAGAACTGTGGGCGGTGGTTGGTGTGTGCTTGGAAGGTCGGTTTAGGAAAGTGGTCAACATCGAGAGATGTGTGTTGTTGCTTATCTTGAGTGGCCACATCATCGCGATAGAAGCGCTCAAGTCTGTTGGCACAATACATCAATGGTTGGGATGCCCGGAAGACGTCATGGAAAACTCACAATTTGCACGTCGGAAATGTGAAAATTGCCCAAGTAAATAAATCAGGCTACGTATTAATGAATTTCAGATATAGAAATATTATGCACGCATGTAGATGGGCATGTTTCTGAGTTTTTTGTAGGCCAAAGTACGCGCACAAATTGGAAGCAGACGAGAAAACGTTTCGATTTCTGGCTGGATCCATATTTTTGATTTTGGTTCTGGTTCGCTTCATGCTACCCAAGGTATTTTCGCTGTGCTTTGTTTATTTGCCGGGCTCTTGAGATGTTTTTAGAACTGAGTAGGCTACGATTGAAGTGCGCTGCAAGGAATATGCCATGGCGAACAGAAAGCAGATCCCTGAGTATGACACTGCAGCAGATTGAGATACTCCACGCTCAACAGCGTCACTTTGGCCTATCACTAAACACGACAAAAAACTGATTGACCCATTTCTGATTTTCCGACCATTTCAAGTGCGTTCCACGCCCCATCGAAGACCGATTGTTGGGCAAGGTCGAATGTTCATTAGCACTAGGCCATTACGCGGTTAGCCGACTAGCCATTAAAACTAAATGTTTCTACGGAGTTGTAATATGAAAATAATGTATAATATTTAATAAAATCACGTTTGTTTTATAAAACTCATAGTTTTAAATCTTATTTCTCCGCACATAGTAAGTTACCTTTTTAGGAATTTGGTTTCACTTGCAATTACGTTTTAATACCCATTTTATGTGCACTTTATTTCGATGCTATGTAAATCGACTGTATAATCCCCAATCGCCATTCACTGATTATGCAAACTGCTTGGCCCTCGGATTCGCTTACGTCATGGTTGGAATCCATGAGGTTCCATGGGGTTCAGAACTCACCTGATCGACCGCCTCTCCTTGAAGTTCGCCAATGGAAGGACGCTTCAGGTTGCGCATGGAAATGCGGTAATTGTCCAGGCGGGGCAGACTCTCCCTGCAATCACATGGAACAGAAGTTATCCGATTAGAGAAAGTCACTTTAACCGTGCGGTTAGTGTCCGTACTGGTGGAACGGAAGCAGCACTATCACCGCCTCGGGCAGCATGACCGTCGCCTGCAGCGTTCCGAACAGAAATACCCACTACGCCGGATTCCAAGTGTAAGAACAAAGTTATTTGTGTATACACATTAATAATAAGACAATAAAATCGGGCCGTCGAGTGGTAAAGGTAGCCGGGCAGAAGGTCAGGGGCTATACGCCGAAATCGAGAAAAATCAAGTTTTATCGGAAAATTTTTCTGTTAGGGGAGAGAGTATGCTATGATGTATATTTACTGATCGCCAACGAAAACAGAAGCAAAAGCAACAATATTACCAGCAGCAGAAACAGCTAAAGCCAAAGCAATGCCAAAATATAATTTAAAATCTTAAAAAGGAAAAAGCGAAATGAGGAAGGCAATAATCGCTGAGCACAGTACGGCGCCACGAGCGCACAGAGGCGCCGATTCCAAGGGATTTAAAGGGGAGAGGTGCACGGTGCACGTTGCTGGAGTGACAGCCGATTGCGGGACGCACAGCACAGGGCGCAAACTGAATGAAAGGCGTTCTACAAAACGACCGCAGTACTCATTCGGAAAAATTGTACAATTTAAATGTACGTATTGTTAAAAAAACTAATATATAAGGCAGGCCTAAGAAATTTAACTCAAATTTTGTTCGATGTGGGGAGAAACTTACGGAATATTGTATTCTTCATTGAAACACCAAAACTCGCTTAACAATTTCGGAAAACTCATGAGTTTAAAGTGACAAAATGTAATCGTCAAATTTACTGAAATATGTACGAATTTTTAGTTTTGTATGTAGCGAATGAACTTTCTGATGGTCCACTAGCCCAGTTCCATACAAACCTCGATCTCTTCGCAAATCCTGATTATGGTCAACAGCCTAATATTCCCTGGACGCAATAATACTGGGCTCGTTCTTAGTACACCCCTTTTCTTCTGACTTTTAGCCCAGCTGATAAATCCAAGTAAAGTGCAATCCCCACTCTCTAATTCGATGTATTTGATCCCCATCGCTTTTAAATCGCCGCTCGGCTCGGGAATAATTTATGAGTATTTATTAATTATAGACAGAATCTCTGGAGGGCGTTTTTCATTTTGCTACTAAATAAATTGCAAGCATTCAGCGAGCAGAATCGGACGTCTTGTGGCTTTTCCTCCGATTCCATTTTCAGTTCCAATTCATTTGCCAGGCGGCGTAGATTGGGCATGCTAAGATACAGATACATTCTGCGAATATATGTTTATGTACAGCATGTAAACACGGACCCGCGCGCTCGTTCATGGCGTATATGGAGTCCAGTCCATTGAGAGGCATTGATTGCTGGCCGGTTTCGTTGGGAATCAGCTGGTACGAGTTAGTTCAACAATTGGAGCCGAGCAGAGTTCGATCAATTGAACTCATTTGCGCTCGCACTCTCCAAACGACAAGCCGTAAATTTATTTGTTGACTCGCGCATCCTCTAAAGAAAACCCGAGCTTACGGCTCCGGAACCCGCAGAGTGCAAGTGATCACACTCTGCGATGACGATCCTTGTGCAAAGAATGGCTGACTGCGAGCTGAGCCAACTGCTCAGAACTTCCATCAGTGATTATACCCGTTACTCGTAGAGTAAAAGGGTATACTAGATTCGTTGAAAAGTATGTAACAGGCAGAAGGAAGCACTTCCGACCATATAAAGTATATATATTCTTGGTCAGGATAAATAGCCGAGTCGCCCACTCTAACGCCCACAAACCGCCCAAAACTGCACGCCCACACTTTTGAGAAATGTTTTGATATTTTTTCATTTTTGTATTAGTCTTGTAAATTTCTATCGATTTGCCTAAAAACTTTTTGCCACGCCCACTGTAGCGCCCATAAACCGCCAAAAACTGTCAGTGCTGAAGACTCCTTCGCACTTTTACTAGCTAACGGGTATCAGATAGTCGGGGAACTCGACTATAGCGTTCTTTCTTGTTTTATTATTATTTGCTTGCCGTGGGCAAAATATTAGAGAAAACAAATAATCTGCTGTATTTAAACCGGAGGTCTCCCATTTTTCGGAAAGATCTTTGGCAGCCTTTAATTGAATTTAATTCAAGCACATGATTGCCAACTATCGAGAGTGTAACAATTGCGAAATTTAATTCGGAGGGTCTGACGGGGTTTGGGTCAAAGTCGTTAGTTTAGCCAACTGTCTTTGAATAATGAAAAATGTAAAAAATTCGAATTATTCCAGATTCTGGATACATTGTACTTATGTACTTAACATTTTTCACATGATCTTTATATATATACCTATATTTATATTGGCAATTCCTATTTAACAACACAATTACCTTTTAATATCAAGTGAACCTACCCTAATTTTTTTTTTGTTTGTTGATAGTTAAACTCCAATCTTTAGGCGGTATTTATTTATATGTAAATATAAGCTGAGATTCAACCTAGTGAAAGTGGAGTGTAACACTCGACATCAAGTGCATCCAGTGACACTTTACTCCAATTTTGGACGATGTTGCTCTTGATAAGCCTTTCGATCTGTTGCCATTTTGGGTTTATTTGCCAAACGTGATTACAATAAATTGACATAATGTAGCCTTCGTTGCGGTTATACAAACGGAATATTTTTGTTTCGCTTTTCATGTATCAGACAATTTTGACGTGTTTTATTGTTTTTTTAAGGCATTTATTTATTGTGCACCGCAAACAGAAGCTGGCTGAGTTTAAACATGTGGTCGCACCTCAATTGAAACTCATTACGGAAAGTAAAATTAATGATTAATTTGCGTTGGGAAAACTCTAGTTAATTGCTGTATTATTCCTAAATTGTTTTAGACACCAGTGAAGACCCCACGTGCGCAATAATGGATGAATATAACGTATGGCAAGCACCTAGGCATTAGTTGAATCGGAAAATCTATTATCTTGCGGGTAAATCCCCCCAATCGAAGCAATTATCAAAAATTCAGCAACATGTAAAATTGTACGTAGAAAGAAAAATGAAAATTAAATTTTGACACGCTAATCGCTGAGAAAGCAGCAGAGAATGTGTCTTTAATTTTTTCGTAATTTATATTTTAATTAAAAAGTGAGGATGATGCATTTAAAAAACAATGTACAAACAAGAAACTAATGTTTATACACATTAAGGTTTTTCCATCAAAGCTCAATGACTATTTCAGATAAAAACAATGATTGGAGATTGAAGTCAATTAATTGAGTTATAATTTTCCAGTTCGAATTCTTTCCCCAAAAAGTATATTAATATGTTAGTTGCAAAATCTTTGCATCACGTTACTTAAAGTTTTTTTTACCGATTATCCCTATAATAATTATATATCACTATTGTAACTCTTTCTTGTTATTCAAAAACGCTGATACATTTTAAATTTTTCAAATAAATGGTATAGTTTTATAGCAGCGACAAAAGTCCAATTTAAGAATATGTTTATACTTAGCAATAATTTCAATCAACAACGAAGTACCATTGATTTTAAACGACGTTTGTTGTTGTTTCCCTCTGTGTCGACACACTTTAAAAGCAAATCGCTTGAATTTTAGACGGGAATGCGTTAAATTCCAATTAAACTTACTTTGTTAGCTGGGCGAGACTAAACTTGCGCTCGGCATCCGATTTCCGCAGGAAGTTTCCGAATCCGCGAAAGGAAAGCCGGGAGCTGCGGCGGTTCTCGGCCGTTTCTCCCGGAGCCTTGGGGTGCAGGTGTTGCTCGTTGCTGGTCGGCGGATGTGGATGCGCTGCATCCGTCAGGTCGGATGGAGATGATCCAGTTTCCCCATCGTAGCCAGCATTCGTGGTGCCGTTCACCTTTGAGATCTGGAAGCGATCGGCCATAGTGTGGCTCTGGGGAGTCCTTGCACTTGGTTGCTAACTGGACCCTGGACACGGATTCTTATCGATTGCACTGGCACCTTGTCGCAAGCTAACGAGCTGAGCACATTTGCATTTTACACACTTGGCAGGATGAGTGCTCCCTAGTGGGAGTGGATGATTTCACAGGGACCGCGAATCCAAGGACCCGAAGGAGTTGGAACGTCCGACTGCGCTTGACCCTTAACGCCGATTGTGCGGATATTCAAAACGCATCGACCACGTCGGGTTGTGCTGGGTGTTTCGGGTTTGTTTATATATGTTTCTGATTCTCGCGGAGAACGCTTCGATAATTTCTCCGTGGCGGCAGAGCAATTGCAACTTATCGCGCCGACTGTCGCACGGCGTTTGAGCGTTGTCAAGTGTTTAACGCCCGGATATTATGGCTTTTTGCGCCAGTCAGCTGCTCCTCCGCTCCACTGCTCCGCTGCTTCCTCTGTGCTGCGGATTTGGCAGCGGCTGCTTTAGTTCGAACCAACTTGACGCCCGCGTGGTGAGTTTCCAACAAGTGTTCGTGGCGAACTCAACACAAGAGCTCTCTCTGTACGGAGCGACAAAAAAACTGCGCGATTCGGGGAAGAACCATTGGACAGGTCCGATGGCGGAATACCCGCTCTTTAAAGCGTCTAGCGGGCGTATTAGTATTTTTGAACGAGGGGTCAAAATACGCATACGCAGAAAGTAGTTCGCTGTTAGAGTACAGAAACAAAAATATTGCTTGGTATAATCATACAAAATACTCTTTTATTGGCATAATATTCATTCTGTTTACAATTCAATGCTACATTTTAAAGTGTTAAATTGGGAAAGGGATTTGGTTTTATAAAATGGGTAAAAGTTCGAAATTTTTGGAAATATTGATCAACTTTTCTTCTATTCTTGAAGAAGTACTTTACAATGAAGACAAGATTTTATGGTTGATTTTAGAGCAAAAGGCAACTATGTATGTATATATGTAAATAACCAACTATATATAATTTTTTTTTAAATTAAATTAAATAATTTGCATATCTGTACTACTTATCGGACTATTCCAAAATCTTAACAGCTTGCAAATTTACGTGTGTTCTTGGTAAGTAAAAAAAACAACGATTTTTCCCCATAATAACATTTTTGTTGTCACCAACGCAAATGAGATTAGCGAATCCAATCTTATTATTATCGTTTCATTTCAGATGACAGTCATTTAAGCCACAGTCAAAACGCCTTTTTATATAATTAAAATATTAAACTTGCTATTGTTTATTTTTTTTATTCAAACGCAAATACTCATTTATTAATAAAAGATGTTTATTTCACACTGATTCATATTCGTTCATCTTAGAACTGTAAAAAAAAGCATGGAGCGCTTTTCAAGTCACTAATGAACGCGAACTTCAACTAGCGTCGAAGGACCTTTGTTTCTGTGGTCCTAGCTAAAATTTTGCTACTGATATAAACACAATTTTCTCGCTTTGACTCGGGAAAGAGTTTAGCACCTTGGCACGTTCGTGGTTACGATTCGCTTGCGATTGCGGCTATTAGCTCGTTTCGTTTGTTTACTCAATTCATACAATACTCGCGACTCTCCACACTCATTCACAATCGTTCGCGCACTAAAACTTAGACACTCGTAACATCTTCACTATCAGCCAAGTCAAGTTGTTTAGCCAGGCAGCAACAACAATCGGGTAAGAGCATGCGAATAACCCCCTTAATCGAATTAAATTCGGTTTTATCTGGTTTGATTGGCCGGCTGGCTGGATGGTTGGATAGCTGGTTGACTGGTTGGTCGGGCTGCTTTTTCCTTTGCACCACAGAACCACAGAGGGGGGTTTCATAAAGAGCCGATCGCGGCGAAAGAAGTTATTTTTACTGAACCAAGTGAAGGTTCCCTCCTCCGAATCATTCTTCAGTACCGAGGAACGAGAGAATCAACCCAATGACGTTATCTTGTTCCCTCCAGTGTTAAATCTCACTTTGGTATTTTTTACTTCTTGTCATGAATGATTTTTTGACACTTTTCGATATTGCTGAAAATGCATAGATTGCCTATCAACCTTTCAAAGTTAATAAACCAAATATTCATGAATATTATTAATATCATATTAACAGCTGGCTGGTTTCGGTAATTCATAACATCTAAACATCTAATTCAAAGCCAAATTTTGTGACTCATTGTTTTTCTATTCTACTGAGAAACGCAAAGTGTTAAGCATATTTAGTTTTCAGATTAAAACTATTCCGAGTTCCCGACTATCAGATACTCGTTACTTAGCTAGAGGAAGTGAAATTTTCCCAATTTTTACTGGCATATTGATAGAAAAGCGATAAAACAAGAATTAAATGAAAACAAATTAAAAAATGTTTCAAAACTGTTCGCGGGAGAGTTTTGGACGGTTTGTGGGTGTTATAGGGGTCGTCCTAAACATTTTTTTAGCAAATCGATATAAATTGAAAAAAATGCAACAAATTTTTTAAAACTGCCTGTTACGTACTTTTCACCGAATCTATTATACCCTTTTACTCTGCGAGTAACGGGTATAATAATTTAGTACCCTCGAACGCATTTAACACGGTAATAACTAACCCTTTGTTCACCACAATAGCTAAGCACGAGCAAATTAGTTGATTACCCTTTATAACTGTTTTGATATCAGTTTTTTTATTGCTTATATTACGCAAGTGGTTTACGATTCCTTAATTATCAAAAATTGTTTATTACTTTGCAAGCCATCACAACCACAATTCGTCGAATATGTTTTAGCGAAACTGATTTTTATTCCTTTGCGATACATTTTTCACACGTCTTCCAAATTTGTTTGTTGCGTTTATTAAAGTTAATTATTCGGATCGTTGGTACTTTGCGGTAGAGAATTGGTTTACCGGTTCCAATGAATAAAATGAATTCATAAAAAATGTACCGATTGTATGCAAAGATTCTAGAACGAAAAAAAAAAAAAAAGGATTTTTAAGAATAAATCAAATGAACTTTTACTGCGTCGGTGGTACCAGAATTTGTGAGCATCTTCCTCTTATAATTTTTCAGATAACGACGTTTTAACAGACTTTTTTTTTCAAGAAATATATACCTTTTTTTTGTACAAGATGATGTAACGATGTGATGATGTGACGATGTGATTCACTTAAAATTTTTAACACAGCATTTGGTACTCGACTATTTTTATGGTGGTGCTGGCAATCAAAAGGACCTGTGTTTGTCGTTTAATAACTACAAATATTTCCTTCCTTACTCAAAAATTGTCGAAGAAAACTTACTTTTATCGAGACTCAGACTATGGTCATGTGTGACATCTACCCTTAAGCAGTTACAAGCGGTTTTGGTTAACCCTCAACTGCCCTCATTAACACCTCGCAAGTGCGATTGTATTTGGACTACGGACGAATTCTGTCTAATTGATTGAATAAACATCGCGAAGCTCAGATAAATTGATTGTTTTACAGCTAAAATTAAATATTTAAGACTTGACAAGCGTGTTGTATAACAATAGTTCACTGCTAATTAATTCCAACCTAATGGGGGCCATATACATATATCCGATTACACAGGGAGACTATAACGTCTCCCCAATGACAATCAAACTAGTCTTGGGTTCTTATTATGGGGAAGACTCAAGACAAGACGAACATGCGCTACCGAAGTGGCCAGTGACATTATTTGACACTCAATTAATAATTGAATTAACTGCTTCATACCACTTTAAAAAGGTTTCGCTCGGACCGCGTGAAGGAAGTTTCGCAAAAAGCGACAATAATCTAGATTTTATCGCCAGTTACCGGGTTTTCGAATACCTGTCCTTGGCGTCAATTGTTGTTGATCGCCTTACACAACTTAACTTAGAGTTTTAATACAGCGACTCGTGTCACTGTGTTAAGTGTGTGAATCAATGTATATTATATATCAGACTACATAATGTTACTATTCTCATACCTTAACCACATCCTTATGAGAAACAAACGGAGCACTGGATCCCAGTTCATATAGATATGGCCGTTTACGTCTTTGCTTGTAGGAAATTTATCAATCAGCTTTTTGTCCCTTAAAAATGGTATTTATACCCGTTACTCGTAGAGTATATATTTCCAGTATATATTTTCTTGATCAGGATCAATAGCCGCGTCGATCTGGCCATGTCCGTCTGTCTGTCCGTCCGTATGAACGTCGAGATCTCAGGAACTATAAAAGCTAGAAATTTGAGAATAAGCATACAGACTCCAGAGACATAGACGCAGCGCAAGTTTGTCGATTCATGTTACCACGCCCACACTAACGCCCACAAACCGCCCAAAAGTGCCACGCCCACAATTTTGAAAAAGGTTTTGATATTTTTTAATTTTTGTATTAGTCTTGTAAATTTCTATCGATTTGCCAAAAAACTTCTTACCACGCCTACAATAACGCCCACAAACCGCCCAAAACTGCCATGCCCATACTTTTGAAAAATGTGTTGAAATTTTTTCACATTTTTGTTCGTCTTGTAAATTTAACTCTATATACCAAAAATCTTTTTGCCACGCCCACTCTAACGCCCACAAACCGCCAAAAACAGTCAGTGTTGTAATTTCGCTTCGCTCTTTCTTTAGCTGAATAACGGGTATCAGATAATCGGGGAACCCGACTATAGCGTTCTCTATTGTTTTATCATGAAATGGCGCGTTACTCGCTGTGACGAAGCGAACGTAAGTTTAAAAAGTTAAAATAGCAAAATGATTATTCACTTTTCTTAAAATTTTAAAAATTATTAATGATATTCAAAATAAAGTGAGATAAAACTGCAATAATTGTTTTGAGTGCATTATGATCGTGAATTCACATCCAGTTCAAGAATTGAATTGGTATTAAAGTCTACAGAAAATATAAATTAGGGGCTGTTAAATGCGACGAATGCTCACTGTTACAGAGTACTCTCCCAGATGTTAACCGGTCACTACTCTTTGGAGCCTCTATTTAATTTACAAGATGCAGTTATGTCGTCAATTTGGGGGGTTTCACTCAATTTCCCATTGCTGGAGCGTAGGCATCATCACCAAACATTCGGCTCTGTCATGCCAAGGCAACATTAAGAGGCAGAACAGAACCGCTTCGTGGCAGTAACAACTTGTTCAGCGCCAGCCAGTCTCATTGAATCCGACTATCCGCCTGAAGTCTTAGAGATCGAGCCAAGTTTTGCGATCGGGGTGCCGCCTTAAGTGCGACAATTGATTATAGACACACAGATACACATCCGCACTTGGAAATTCATTTGCAATCAAAATTTTAGTTGAAGTAATTGTAGGAATTTATTCATTTGGCCCGGTATTAGGCAAGATTCCATTGATTGTGCTATATCGATTTATCATTTCGTAAGGCGGTCACTTTCCAAAGTACCAGGAAGTCGCTGTCCTAAATTCGCTTTGTTCTTTTATTCGCTCTTGAATGCAGGTAAATAAAATCATGCGAATAAGGGTCACCTCTTCATAAGGAAAATCGGCGTGATTACTAAATTATTATTCAAGCTGGATTCATTCAATATTTGTACACTCATAGAAAAAATGTTCTGCGTTTTAGAAAATCGCCCTAAAAAAATTACAGCCCTAAAACTAAGGACGGTTTTCTATTTCAAAGTTTGCCATAAATTCAGAACAACGCACCTTAGAAACAAGGCAACGCGCCATGAACATTTTTTATACCCGTTACTCGTAGAGTAAAAGGGTATACTAGATTCGTTGAAAAGAATGTAACAGGCAAAAGGAAGAGTTTCCGAACATATAAAGTATATATATTTTTGATCAGGATCAGTAGCCGAATCGATCTGGCCATGTCCGTCTGTCCGTCCGTCTGTCCATCTGTCCGTATGAACGTCGAGATCTCAGGAACTACAAAAGCTTGAAAGTTGAGATTAAGCATGCAGACTCCAGGGACATAGACGCAGCGCAAGTTTGTCGATTCATGTTGCCACGCCCACTCTAACGCCCACAAATCGCCTAAAACTGCCACGCCCACACTTTTGAAAAAGGTTCTGATATTTTTTCATTTTTGTATTAGACTTGTAAATTTCTAGTGTTTTTGCCACGCCCACTCTAACGCCCACAAGCCGCCAAAAACTGTCAGTGTTAAAGACTCTCCTTCGCACTACCACTAGCTGAGTAACGGGTATCAGATAGTCGGGGAACTCGACTATAGCGTTCTCTCTTGTTATTTCTTAATTTAAGTTAATTAGCCTTAAAGCTAAAGATATTCAGCCATAAATAAAAGCAGAAAAAAAGCTTGTTTTGCATTTCACTTTATTCTCAAAGAGCACATACAGAGAGAGCAATAGATAGATATGTTCTCCGTTTTCTTCGAACTTTCGGGAATATTATTTGTGCATTAATTGTTGTCATGACAAGCACATTACAGCAGACATGGAGGATTTTCTGTTTTTTCTCTTTTCTTTCAGTCTTAATGCGTAATGAGAAGTTCTGGATAATCGGCAAAAAACTTAAACTTAAGTTAAACTTTAGTGGAAATCACCCCTAAATGCAAGTAAAATCGCCATATGTACATTTCAGAAAATTGTGCCCTAGTTCAATGAAAAGTTAACCCTATATTTAGGACAAGTCATCATACAATTAAGAACATTTTCATAACTCACCCTAAAGGTAAGCAAAAACAAGAGATAACGCTATAGACGAGTTCCCCGACTATCTGATACCCGTTACTCAGCTAGTGGAAGTGCGAAGGAGAGTCAACACTGACAGTTTTTGGCGGCTTGCGGGCGTTAGAGAGGGCGTGGCAAAAAGTTTTTAGGCAAATCGATAGAAATTTACAAGTCTAATACAAAAATTAAAAAATATCAAAACCTATTTCAAAAGTGTGGGCGTGGCACTTTTGGGCGGTTTGTGGGCGTTAGTGTGGGCGTGGCAACATGAATCGACAAACTTGCGCTGCGTCTATGTCCCTGGAGTCTGTATGCTTAATCTCAACTTTCTAGCTTATGTAGTTCCTGAGATCTCGACGTTCATACGGACAGACGGACATGGCCAGATCGACTCCGCTACTGATCCTGATCACGAATATATACATATACTTCATATGGTCGGAAACGCTTCCTTATGCCTGTTACATACTTTTCAACGAATCTAGTATACCCTTTTACTCTACGAGTAACGGGTATAATTATGCTCAATTTTTAGGGTTAATGTTTCCTAAATTAAGGGCAAGTTGGAAATGGCTCCTTTTTTTAATGGCGTTTTTCTGAATGTACAGGCAAAAAGTGTGATTTTTGGGGAGATTTTGAAAGGGCCTTTTTATGAGTGTACTGATTGCACGGCAAGAATGTGTATGTGAGTGTGAATAAAAAAAACTACAATAAAATTAAAAAAAAAAATTGATAACCCAGTAGTAGCATGCCCGTAAGCGGTATTTAACTTTCTTAACCATCTTAGTTAAATTATAAAGAAAGGTATGAATGCATTTTGACTTTAATGTTGCTTAAAGTGTATATAAAATGAGATGTTCCGGAAAATTTGTGAGTCGTTTTATTTAGTGAAGTGAAATCGATCACGACCGTAATCGTATGAATTTTGCAAATACGAAGAATATGGCCAGAAAGCCGAATAAAACCAGTAAAATTGGGTTTCGATTGGAACTGGTTTGCTTACAACAACGGGGTTGGACAAGTTTATTAATTTATAATATCTTTATCAATGTAAGAGGTTTATGTAAACAGGGTGGGGCGATTAATCATTGAAAAATAAGTTAAGAAAGCGAATGAAGTTATTTTAGGCTTCATGTGGAGTTGATGATTTGATTTGTACACTATTGTTATTGCATTCAAAAAGGAGTATAGTGTATAATGTATGGACATTTTTTATGGTTACCACCACAGCTCAGCAATTCTATTAGTTTTATTACTTAATCTTATATGTACTTACATATATATACATATATCCATATATCGATCACTATCGACGTGACTACGCCAATGGACGGCCATATCGTTTAATAGGACTTGTAGTGCGATCTCAATGAAAGGAGGATGATTTTTGTAAGCTCCTATTACGTTTCTTAAATTAAATAATTCAATTTAAGTTCCGTCCTAATTGGACAATAACTAAATGTGTTTGGTACATTCACTTAAGGGATACAGTTAGTAGTTGTGGAGTGAACATATTAATTAGTTATGTTTTGTTTTTGTAAGCGCCGTATTTTAAGTGTATTTTAGTCTGTACGCATTCTTTTTTTTGTGCCATATCCTATTAATGTGTGCCTCTTTAATTTTTATAAAATTATTAAAGTATTTAAAGCTAAGAAAGCCTACTGATAAAATTAATAATAAATGTGTTTATAACATAACAAACAAGAGAGAACGCTATAGTCGAGTTCCCCGACTATCTGATACCCGTTACTCAGCTATTGGAAGTGCGAAGGAGAGACTTCAACACTGACAGTTGTTGGCGGTTTGTGAGCGTTAGAGTGGGCGTGGCAAAAAGTTTTTTGGCAAATCGAGAGGTTTGCAAATCTGTGAAAACAAAAACTGTGAAAAAATATCAAAACAGTTTTGGTGCTGTTTGTGGGCGTGGCAACATGGGTCAACAAACTTGCGCTACGTCTGTCTCTGGAGTGTGCATGCTTAATATTAATCTTTAATCGTTTATAGTTCCTGAGATCTTGACGTTCATACGGACGGACAGACGGACATGGCCAGATCGACTCGGCTATTGATCCTGATCAAGAATATATATGTATACTTTAATGGTCGGAAACGCTCCCTTCTGCCTGTTACATACTTCTCAACGAATCTAGTATACCCTTTTATTCTACGAGTGTCTAAAGATGTGTTTAGACATGATAAGTAAACAAACTATAAATATGTTCTATTTATGGGCTGCAATAAACATGGCATGGGACAACATAAGTGGCAACTACAGATAAGTACGATTGCAGGGGTCTATTGCCGAAGTGTTAAGAGATATGATCACGCGGGAGGTGATTAGCGCGGTCATAGGTCACAAATATAGATTTAAGATAAACCTCAGCTGCATTGACCAACGCAGACTGCAGCGTCTTACAAGCGCTGCATTATATAATTAGATGATAAGAACCTATGTAAGAATGAATAAAAGGCGATGCCCTCGCAGTAGCGAGTCAGTTAGATTCAAACACCCGAATTGAACTCATTAAGTGTACGCATTAGTTTATAGTGTGAACAACGAGTAACGGGTAAAAAAGTGAAGTCGATATCATTAATATAAATATCCTTTTTTTTGCCATCAAAGTTATGCATATTTTTCTGGCAAGTGTATGTATCAAGCCCGCGCGATTTGCCTATCTAAACGTTAAAGTTGTGAGTCGGGGCATAAAAAATAAATCTGTAAGGAATTATTATAATAAAATTAATAAATAACAAGCATGTTTTCTCGAGACTACATCAACTCGGTATGCAGGGTTCAGCCGCACAGAGCCTGCATTCAAACTGTCGACCCCAACAATGAAGAGGAAGCAAGCTGTTGCCGCTTCAGATCGCCAGAAAACAACAAAGCAGAAGTCGTGACCGAAATAACAAAATAACACCAATTAGTAGCAACTCCAATAACGTTCTTACACATCTTACAGATGTTAGAGGAAAAACGAGAAGCTGACCAGAAATTGTATATATGTATAGAACTGCTATACAATATACTATCACAACACCAATGGGTCCGACCAGCGCTAAGTTATCAGCTCTTCAAATACTTCCAGCAGAATTGTGCACAATTAACGGAAATCCAGATGGGCCACTCATCTTTGAGAATAGTACATCTCCAACGTAGAAAACATGTTACGACTCCGAAGCAGATTCCACCGTAGTTTCAACTTCATATGCAAAGCCAAATAACGTGCACACTCACACCAGCTACAATAACGGAAATCTTAAGCACAACGAATCAAACAGTTTCCAAAGAGTCCTATTAACGCATCTTGCCTTGTCTGCCAGAGTACTCAGCATCACAGTGTTAAAAGTTCCGAAATCGTAGCTATGAAGGAACGCAACTTATTGTTCGAAACGACCATATTGTCATTGAGACCTACGCTTTCTTGGACGAAGGATCCTCGGTTACAGTTCTTTAAGCGTTTAAGCGTACAATTCACTATGAATCCAATTTGCATGCAGTGGACCAATCAAAGGATGTAAAGAAACTTCGTTCGCTTTAATATTGAAGTCTGTGGGGCAGACGACGCAAAATCCTACTGTCTAAATGACACCGTAAAAAACTTGGGTTTGCCACACAAAATGTCAGCATAATCTAGCTGATCATCAAGTAACCACATTTAAATGATTTAAATTAAAATGATGAAAACGGTTCAGTATTTTATTACCACTTACACAATTTGAATTTTCGAAAAAATTACGTTTCAAGTTTGCGGTCATGGAAAGACTGGCTCGGCGCCTGTATCTTCCGGAAGGCAACTCTTCTACAAGTTCGGGAATTAACTTTTGAAACTTTTACACGATATTCACAGGCAAAAAAGGGCAATGTAACCACCCCAGCTCAGCCTTTCTTTTAGTTTTATTGCCTAATCTCATATACATATTCATCACACATCAACGTGACTGATTAGTAACCACGCCAATGGACAGCCACCTTGACATACCGAGAAGGATCGTTTAGTAGGACACTTGTAGTGCGATCTTAATGGAAAGAAGAAGATTGTTTAAAGCTCCTAAAATATTACGTTTGTGAAATTAAATATGCAAAAAAATAAATAAAAGCTTATTATTAAATAGTCGGCTGCAACACTTATTTACGGGAATAATAAATAACAAAAAAATAGTTTTTAAAAGGTATTAATACTATAAATACCTTAAGAAGAGCAATTAAGTTCACAACGTCCAGATCCGAAACAAATATACATTAAAGGATCGATTACAGTAACAGTTTTCAATTGAACTACTAGTTTGTTTTAAATATTTATTTTAGTCGCATAAACGGTTTACACATGAAAAACATTTTAAATCCAAATTCCACTACTAATATGGTTTGTTCTTGAATTTTTTTGTATGCTTCGCAATTATGCTGTTAACTTTCACACTGAATCTTATCAATAAAATAAGTATACATATATGTATATATATAATCTTGTTTTTTGAGCTTCCTTCAGTTTAATTCTTGAATTTTTTTTGTATGCTTCACAATTATGCTGTTAACTTTCACACTGAATCTTATCAATAAAATAAGTATACATATATGTATATATATAATCTTGTTTTTTGAGCTTCCTTCAGTTTAATTTATTTTGTCTAGTTAATTGCTTTTCTTGGGATTGCCCTCTCTTGGTTTTCTGGATCCACTATTGTAATTGATGAAATTTATGTTGTTTAAGCTTTCTTTCCAAGACAAATATAAGTTGTATAGTTGTACAGGCTATCGGAGCTTTCAGTTGAGGCAAAGGTATGCTTAGATCCAAAATCGGGTTTGAGATTTCTTTGATTGAGAATAGACTTTAGTAAACGGCTTGCAACAATGGGTGGGTTTTGTGGTGAATTGTATGTTGTTGAAAGTTTCTGGTCATGCATTTATTGATTTACGTTCCATATACATTTTAATGTATCTTTTAATTTAAAAGAAGTTATATAAAAAGCTGAGAAAAGCTAAAGCGGAGATATAGTAGTTAGGATAAACAGTATGCACATTGAAAGCAATAACTAAGATAGAAATGAAACTACCTCCAGAACCTCCCATAAATCCGGTGAAAACTACAAAAACTTAATAGACCAATAATACACCTAGACCCTGATATAACAGACAATCGCACAGGACCACCGAACGAATATTGCAAAAATTACATAAATGTTGTGTGAGATTATGCTAATCGTCCTTTTGGTCCTGGCCATTTCATTCAGCTATAACAATCAATTTGCTACAAATAAATTCTCCCAATCTGGCAATCGCCATAAGGTGAGCAATGATAAAACTTGATTCCCAAGTTCTAGCTGCTTGCCAAAATGTTAACTTAAACAACCAGATGCGACACATCGCTGGTGTATCCGGGCGAGTAGCGAGGGGGCAGGACACTCTGCTGGGGCCGTGTCTTGCCCAGCATGGGCATGGGCATTCCCGGCTGGTTGGTGGCCAACACTTTCGGACTCTGGCCAGGCTTGCCCAATTCGTAGGGCCGACGGATGCGAAGCACGTCGGCCGCGTCTCCTGGCCAGGCTCTCTCCGGTCCCAGTCGCTGACCGAGGCGAGGATACCGGCGCTTGTCCACTGCCAGGCTGATAGTGCCCGGGGCATGGGTGGAGTTCAGGCCCACGTTGTACTGTCGTTGCATCGCTAGGGAGGCACGAATAGTTTTTCGTTTCTGGGAAAATAATGTATTGGTCTATTGCTCTTATTAAGAATGAGTTGAGTACCTACCTCTATGGTGCCCCGCCACTTGTCCGCCGCATGTCGGGCAATGTCCAGGCGCTTCTGCTTCTTCACCTGGTGCTTCTTGTAGATGACCTCGATGATGATAAGGCCCACGCCGCCGGCAATGCCCACACCCACCAGTATGAACACTCCCGCCATGTTTTTAAGACCCAGAGTGTTGGGCGTCTTCTCGAAAAGCTCGCAGTTTTGCTGGACGTGCCCGTGAAATATCCACTGTTTGTCCAGTTTTTCCATAAACCCGCCTGAAAAAAAGTCATTAGATGCCTTTCAATGATATATGTTACTCATACTTTCGTGGAATTCCAAGATAGCTAGCGTGACCGCATCCGTCCAGGGAGAACCCTTTTGGAGTCCAATCCCGTAACCACTTCGTCCAAACAGCTCTCCGGCAGTAACCAGTTCACAATCCTTGGAGGCTTCGTACTCCAGGCGAGATGAGTCCCAGATGAATGCCATAAGCTTGCTGTGAACATAATCGGACGTTATTGTTATTGTTTGTACTGTATGGATTGGGATGGGGTACAACATGTAGGAAGAAATGTTTAAGAAACTAGAAAGATAGGGTAGCTTCGTTGGCCAAAACTTCTCTTACCCTTGCAGATGCTTTAAAGGTATGTGCCTACTATCTCTATTAAAATTATACAAAAATATCTTTTACTATTTCATTACAAAAAATGCTTTTGTGCACACATTTACATTGCGATCTGGATATAGCTATTTTCCCGAGTATGTTTCCCAAATCCCAACGTTCATACGGACGGACGGACAGACGGACATACTGGCGGAATATATATGCCAGATCGAATCGCCAATTACCTATCAGTTATTTTTCAACCAATCTAGTACAACGGCTACATACAATTTCAGACATATGTAACAAATTAACTTAAACAAAATAATTAAAAATCAGTTGTATTGTAACACTTTGAAAATATTAGGTATTTTTCGAACAGAACAATACAATTTCGATATTCATATACCCCACTTTCAAAACGATCTGCGAGGACTTCAGACATAAAAATGCTACGATATGGAAATACAATATCGTATATGTGCGGATAGTACGGAGGCTAAACCAACACAACCGCTAACGATTACAAATCATATATCATATCGAAACAGAGAAAGAGAGAGTGAGAGAGAAAGAGATATAGAGAGACAGAGAAAGATAGACAGTGGCGTTAGGTGGACTAAATCGAACTGAAGGTGGCGTATTGGAGAGTGAGTAATAGTAGTTGTATAGTTGTAGTCTGGTTCTGGATCTGGACAGTGGTGCCATGACATGCGATGCTACGCTCAGCTACGATAAGGATCGGCGGCCTGATGCAATCGTTACCCCTTCTTCACATCCTGGATGGCCTGCTCGGCGGTGGCGTAGTTGTTGGCCTCCATGGTGCGGTACATGTTGGAGAGCTCCACCTGGCGACGGAAGTACATGTCCACGGAGGAGCCCTTGACGGTGGCGCAGGTTAGGTTTTCCATAGTGTTTCGCAGCCGGGCGTCATTGATGCCGCTTAGCTTGGTCTTGGGACGCTCTAGCACGAGGAAGGCGGCCAGGTTGGCGGTGTACGAGGCGACGATGATCATGGCAAATCCGGCCCATACCATACCCAGCACCCGGGCGGAGAAGCTGCGGGGCGTGCCCTCGCCTATCCCGCTGTTTAGCAGGACTCCCCAGGCAAACCACACCGCGGAGCTGAGGTTAAGGGCTTTCTCCTCGTTGCTGTCTGAGTGCGAGAGCTTGAAGCGTCCGAACGGCGAGAATCTGAGTTCGGAAATTTGGAATTGGAAACGTGTGGTTAATAGGATCCGGATCTCCAGGCCAGGCGAGGATTAGCTGGTCGGGGTGCCATTCAACCGTCCAATGCAGCAGCCCTCTACTTCGCTTCACTTAAGCTTGGGTGGGTTTTTGGGGGATGGGTTTACCCTAGGATTCACTCACCTGTCCAGCAGGTAGAGCACGAGCGCCACAACATGGACCGACACCATTACCAAGATCCATAGCGTGTTACTAAACGGCTGCAAGAAAGACACGAGAGTACTCGATCGTGACGGTTTCTTCTCGAGTATTGTAATGCCTTGGTATTTGAATGGCTTCGAGAATTCAATGTACTCGGCACGCTCCGGATTGATGGTTAGTGGTGCCACGATCATGCTAAATGGAAGTCCGTATTAGTAGAAGTCGCATGCTGGCAAATCCCGCATCGCTTACTCGGCACGTTCGTTGACCAGCTCCCCGATGAGGCCTGTCCACTCCTTGCGCAGCGTCATCGCTCCCGTGCTGTTCCGCAGGATGTAGTGCCCGAACTGCCCATCCGGCGAGAGGGCCAGGTCGTAGGTGAAGTTGATTCGCTTGGACAGCTCGATAAGCAGGTCAATGCAGTAGCCGCGGCAGCAAAACTCGTTAGCTGTCGGCGAAACGGGTAAGTTTATATAAATTAACTTATGCAACTGATATTTAATATTAAGAAGTATAAATATTCTTTTTGTAGTCCTGTTTAATGAGGAGGTGAAGCACCAACCTGTGGCATCCGAGTTGTTGAACAGCGGACATGGACGCTCATCCGGCTCACACCGAAACTCATCGTCGCCCATGCGCCGCACGTAGACAAAGGGCTTTTCCTCGATGGTCAGCAGTTTTAGATGGGTGGGAATCATGATGCCCTCTGGCTTCCTGCGCTGCTTTCCCGGCCAAATGATCTCGCTGTCGTTTATCCTCATCCTCATCTTGGCACGCATCTGTTAGTTATTTGAAAGGGATCACGTCTTGATAACTTAGAAATTACAAGAAGTAACCTACACTGTCGTAGCTGAACTTTCCAACCACGTGCTTCTTCTGCTGCTCCCGAATGTTGATCACATCATAGCCGGCGTAGATTCGATCACCATTGTCATCGAAGGCCACCTGACCCGTTTCGCCGGTGATATTACGGCTTTTGAGGTACTGAAATAGTCGCTTACCTGTCAGATGTTAGGAATGATATACACTTTAAAACACCATGACCACATCAAAGTACCATAAAGATTACGAACCCGATTCCCAGTTCACAGCCGAATCGCCGCAATCCTTGGGAGCCTCAGCAATGGTCTCGTTGGAAATCATCTCCTTGATGGCCGACGCCAAAACGTAAACGCTGTCCTGTTAGATATCAAAAATAGCACCATGCATACTTAGGATCTCAGGAGCAGAAGGAGTCGCTCTTACCCTGATGTGTCCCTTGTCACTGTGGGCGTGCTCCAACTGGAGACCCAGCACTCCGTCCGGAGTGTTGTTGGAGAACAGCGCCTGCTCCGTTACAATCCACACGTGACCCTCCCCAGTCATATTGTATTCCCCGGCATCGCGGAAGATTACTTGGGCGTCCTCCGTGCTGCAGATGAATGTGAAATACACAAAAAGTCATGGTAATTATAATGGCGGAATTCCATACATGATGTATGAGATGTATGATTTGTATAGACTTGCAGGACTTGTATAGTACACTAAAGTATTCCTTAACTACGATCCCACGATACGTATTTGAACATTAAATGTTATCCAATAAAAATCACAAGCTTTGCCAATTAACCACCAAACCTTATTTTTGTACCCGTTACTCGTAGACTAAAAGGGTATACTAGATTCGTTGAATATAGTATGTAACAGGCAGAAGGACGCGTTTCCGACCATATAAAGTATATATATTCTTGATCAGGAGCAATAGCCGAGTCGATCTGGCCATGTCCGTCTGTCCGTCCGTATGAACTTCGAGATCTTAGATACTATAAAAGATTATAGATTGATATTAAGCATGCACACTCCAGAGACATAGACGCTGCGCAAGTTTGTTGACCCATGTTGCCACGCCCACTATAACGCCCACAAACCGCCTAAAACTGCCACGCCTACACTTTTGAAAAATGTTTTGATATTTTTTCATTTTATTATTAGTATTGTACATTTTCTATCGATCTGCAGAAAAAATTTTTGGCACGCCCACCCTAACGCCCACAAACCGCCCAAAAATGCCAGTGATGAAGACTCTCCATCGCACTTCCACTAGATGAGTAATGGGTATCAGATAGTCGGGGAACTAGACTATAGCGTTCTCTCTTGTTTTGTTTTGCAAATAGTTATAGTTATTTAGATAGACCTTAGCAAACTCTGTATAGCATTTTCTAACCAAGGAACCATCCCACACATAACATTCATTTAATAATAGTAATAATACCAATATGTAGGTAGCTAGAAAATCATTACCTCCATTTGATGAAAAGCAGTAACGACCAGTTGCTTAGTCAAAGACACTCACATGCTGGAATTTGTTCTCAGTAATCTTGTGTACGCCGCTTTTCCATTGACATTAATTTACGGAGCACAACAAAAAAACTTTATTGTGAATTGACAATTGACTCACGGGCTTCGAAATTAAAACAAGAGAGAAAGCTATAGTCGAGTTCCTCGACTATCTGATACCCGTTTTTCAGCTAGTGGAAGTGCGAAGATAAAGTTCAACACTGACCGTTTTTGGAGGTTTGTGGATTTCGAGAGAAATTGACAAAACTAACAAAAATGTGAAGAAATATGAAAACATTTTTCAAAAGTGTAGGCGTCACAGTTTTGGGCGGCTTGTTGCAGTTTTTGCGGTTTATGGGCGTTATAGTGGGCGTGACAACATGAATCGACAAGCTTGCGCTGCGTCTATTGATGTCTGCATGCTGAATCTCAACTTTCTAGCTTCTACAGTTCCTGAGATCATTCATACGGACGGACAGGCAGACGGACAAACGATCAGATCAACCAGATCAACTCGGCTATTGATCCTGATCAAGAATATATATTGTATATATGTATATACATATATATATATGTATATATATGGTCGGAATCGCTTCCTTCTGCCTGTTACATACTTTTCAACGAATCTAGTATACCCCTTTACTCTTAGAGTAAGGGGTAGTATTAAACAGTTATCCGAAGTAAGTAATGCGTCAAGCTGCAATAGTTAACTGGCATGTCTTTCCATCCGATATTAAAGGTATCCAAGGCACAAAATTAAATCATTTAGGACTCTTAGGATTCGAAGGCTTTTACACAAGTTTATGAATTTAATTAAGAATCCTTTCTTAATAAAGCTATAAAAACTATTTCGGTGAAAGGCAACAAAATCTAACGACATTTCTTACTCGAGTTGGAGGAACTCACCTGGCGTACATCAGGTAGACCCTGGACTGAGCGGTCTTCATGTCGATGAGGTGTTCGGTGAAGCTCTCCAGCTTGGGCTCGAACTCGACAATCAGCTCGACGGTGGCACGCACATCCACGTCGTCGTAGTAGGTCTGGGAAGTGGTCTGGAACCGACCAAGGATGGCCCGGCCATCCGTGTCGGAGCTGTGGATGATGATAACCTGTCGCCAGCGGAGCAGATAACGGAACAACTTAATAAGTCAATAAATCAAATTTCGGGTGGCAGTACCAGCTGGGTGACCCTGGAACCTACCTTCGTGTACGCAAAGTGGCTGAGCATCTCCAGCCAGACATCCGCTTGGTGGTAGTAAGGGGGCACCGTCCGCAGAAAGGAGACGTGGATGTTCTTGTCGGAGAAGGCCGCGTCCCGCGAGGAGATGCCAATGACGGGAATTGAATAGAATCCGCTTGTATAACTCACGGCTGCCGGCGACAAATCACCTGAGGTTTGCTCATGCGAAACGACTACGGCGTACACCTGCGGATGGAAAAGAAAAGGGTGCCGGGAAGTGGAAGACGGGGACGGGTGACGGAGTATAAAATCAGTGGAAATAAGCAATAAAGGGAGGATGCCAAAGGGGAGGACTACTGGCAATGGGTCGATGTGGGCGGAAGTGTAAATGGCGCCGAGATGGCGTTCAAATGCCGAAGCAAAATAAGATACGTTTCGAAGGCATAAGGTAAAGAATATTGATGGCACAAACAAACAAGGTGTGGATTGCGAATCAGCATTAAACGACATTAGTTGACTTCAAACAAATCTCTATTACATGAAAATGAATTTTCGAATCCTACAGTTTCGAAACGCACTTTTCAGATCTTCCATTCCATGGAGTCAATGGCAGTTAATTTGTTTACTTTGGGTATTGAAAACATGATAAAATCATCCTTACATTAATGATGACAAACGATGACGCCCCGAAACAGGCTTTGATTTGGACCTGGTCCAGTGGGCGTGGGCTTCTGCCCTAGGATGGCCACCCCAATAAACAGACGCTCATGATAAATGTGGTACAAGAATTGAAATGTGATGGATGGAATCCAAAGATAATTAAAATGGCTGGCCAACCAGTTTGCCGGAAATTGGCTGAAAAAAGTGTTTCAGCTTTCAGTGACGCAGTCTCAAACTGATGGGTGCATTGCACTTTAAGAGCTAAAATGCTTTTTGTCATTCAGATTTTTCGGACACTCTTTGTGCATGACAGCGATAATTATTGCACGAGAATCCAGCTTGTGAGGTCTGTATGTTGATTTGATTGATTGCACAGTGCAGTACGATTAAAACCCATATTTAAATTAAATAGTTCTTTAAGATTTTAACCAGAAGTTTGTAATCGATTAAACTAATTAATTGATATTATTCAAAAGAAGTGACCAGTGATTACTGTTTACATTATAAACTTGACAGCATTAATAATAAACAATATTAATAGGCACTAAGCTTAAAACGACCATGAATAATAAATCTTTAAGAGCTTCTTTTTCTTTGGAAATGTTCAGATAAATCTGAGCTTGCTAATAGCTCGTCCCTGCAAACCTGTTACATAACAACTTAAAGTGTCATATTTATATTTCAATTAGCTCATTTAAGCATTCTTTCGCTCTAAGAGTTCCAGTTGATTATCTTATGGATATTAAAATCTGGTGGCGTATTACCGTTCGTCATCATCATATTTCCGAGTCATTTCCCCTTGAATCATGAAAACGAATCGGACCAGGTCGCGGGTTAAATATCTGCACACAGATTTTGTGTAACTTTAAACGATGGAGAGGTCGAAAATGCACAGGCAATTGCATTTGGACACCAACTTACCCGATTCTCGATGAGCTTATCGCACACATTAAAGACCGTCTTGATAGGATTCTTATCCATGCGGATGGTCTTATCGTAGTAGGTGACCTTCCGCGGCACATACTGCTGATCGAAGTTGAGGTGCTGGAGTTTGAATGGAAACAGTGATTATCGCATTTGGATATTTGGAGAATCCAGTTAGTCAATGGGCTTGCCTTTATAGTGGTGCTAAAGTGCTCCTCGCTGTCGGAATTGCTCAGTACGCCGCCAATGTTGTACGTCGAGGGATTATCCGAGGCAGTGTGCCGCTGGGCGGCATCAATTGGCGCCACCAGGAGAACAATGGTGAGCCCCAACAATGGCAAACAAAAAACAAACTCAGCGACAGCCATTTTTCGAAATTCTATAGTTTTTGGGTGGGGATAAACGAGGTGTATTGTGCGACGATTTCAATGGTTTCTCAAGCAAGCATCTAGCATTTTCTACAGGAAAAAAGTTGAAATACCAATATTAATGTCATTATCCTTTTTCCAATGCAGCACGGCTATTTCTGGAATACCAGATTTCTTAAAGTTGACCCAATTCGAATTTTTGTATCCGCATTTCTTAATGGGATGGACTTTAAATGCGCGGTATGTTATGAAGACTGCGATGTTGCCAGATCGCGAAAAATTGAATATTACGATCGTTGGGGTGACCATTTCATAATATAAAAAAAATATTTGTTGGAAACACAATTTCAGTATACGGGTGGATGAATGGGGAAATTGCCCCTGTCGCTTTATTAAAATATCAATATGTAAAATTGATCAAATGTATTTCAAGCTGCAGATGACGGGTAGGCTTGTCAACATTTAATAAGTAATATTTACTTCTATTCAAAAAGCTATGCTGCTATGCTAACATTAAGATGTTAGTATTTATTGTTTTGTGTGTTAGCATTTTTTCCCTGCGCTCCCAGCTAATGTATTATCTGAATTCTAGGCACTTATTGATACCCTTCCTTGTCTATAGTACATACAATTGAATAATCCAAAACAATAATTCTATATATCTTTAATAATGAGCACAAATCCAAATAATTAACGGTAGTATTTTTCGCGCGGTCATACTAATCGATCATATGGTGAGGCGGTTTTCAAACACTTGTTGCTCGACCGCGCTTTCAGTCGGACGTGTTTTTGCTGTGGTTTTTTCGCGTCGGTCCGCCTTATATGCGCTGCGCTGGCACTTCGTTGGAGTGAGGGAGACGGAGAAGCTGAGCGGTACGGTGCACGACGTCGCGCATGACGCGGCGCCCTGGAAAATTGCATTTTCGTACGCTTCGAGTGGGTAAATTGCCCGAAATGCTGGCTAATTTGTTGACCTGAACGCCACGGGCGTGTGTGAGAAAAGTTCATGGAAAAGTGCGTAAAAATCGTTTTGTTTGCTTGTGCTGCTGCTGCGCTGCAACTGCGCTGCTAGCGTGTGGTCCGATTGTTGACGTTTCGCATGTTGTCTCTCTTTCTCGTAACCGGAATTGTTTGCCGTTGCCTCTGCCGACGTCGCTGTCCCGGCATGGTTATTGTTATTGTGTGCTGATTTTGCCGCTCTTCTTATTCTTCCTCGCTGTATTCCCACTTATTCTTATTCTCTCTTTTCCTCGGCTAAGTGCGCGCACTCAAGGTGAAAATATATAAAGTGTGCCCGCGAGTGCCCGCGAGTGTTTACATTTGAATAAAATAAATATAAAGTCAAATTCGATTTATGATCGTCGTCTATCGTCGGATGATTCAATACCAATCTCAATACAGTGCCACATTTCTACAAGGAATATTTGCACATTCTGCGGTGAGTATTCCACGACAACGATAACCCGTTGCCAATCGAGCACAGTTACTGGTTTTTCTGGTTCCCAAAGGGCTTGCCGCCCATTTAAGTAGGTCATAAGGCAGTAAGCCTATGGAGACCGAGCCGATAGGCTAATTACCGCGATAGCTATTATCTAGCAGTCACGCCGTCGCTTTTCGGTTTGATTTGATGTTGATTTCGCTCTTGCCTCTGCTTTCGCTGAATAATTGAAAGTAAATCAAAGCGAAAGGGCAAGAAATCCGCTGAGATTCAATTACGTTGCAGTGGCAGCGGCAAGACGAGGCCGCTCCGCAACTTTTTCTTTCTTACACAAAAAGGAAAATAAAGGAAAAAAATATAAATCCGACTGATTTAACATCTGCTTATCAGGGAATAGGTTTGGCCCTGCACTGTGCTCTGAAATATCGTTTATCATCATAAATATCATACGCATTATCAATAGATCAATTTTTAGTGTTTCATACCAGAAATAAACAACATAAACATACTAGAAAAGCATAAACTAAATATCTTTCTCTGTTCTGGAGTTATACTACAAAAATTAGAATAGATGCGGGCTAGTGTAACACAATACAAAAAGTCAAACCAAATATCTTTCTACGTTTTAGATAGATTAATTTTGGGCAGAAATAGTGGTACATTTTCCCAAAGTTCACTGGATATGGTCTTCAAATAGCATACTTGCCGAACTAGATTTTGGGATTCGCATTTATACATGTTACTTTACACTAATAAGCGGTGTATATATGTATGTAAGTGAACTGACAATACAAGCTAAATAAATCCTTAGGGAACTAATTCCGTCATAACTACCCAAATTCTAATGTTGATTTCAACTAAAACACTATACTATATACCTAATGCTTAAAAAATTGTTTTGTGGTGATTAGGGTTGCTTGTTGTTATACAAAAATTGTTTAAATGGGAGTATTTAAGAAATATATAGCCAATGACTAAGCAATATAGTCATACTTTTAATTTGCATTTGTTCATAGTAATATCACTTCTTATACCCGTCACTAGGTGGTGAAGTAAAAGGGTATACCGGGGTCTTTGAGAAATATGTAACAGGTAGAAGAGAACGTTTTATATAGGGTTTTTTAAGGTTTTTTTCCAATAAAGTTCAGTTTGGCCATCTTTGATGTCGGCTAACATCTGTCGAGTGCTTTATGTTTAGTTTGGTTTGGCAAATCATGATGAATAGGTTAACAGCTGAGCAGCGGTACCAAATAGTTGAATTTTATATCGAAAATCAGAAGTCGTCTGTGAAAGTTGACCGTTTGCTTCACTCGTTTTGTTGTGCTCCTGATCGGCCATCAAATCAGACTGTGCGCAATACTATCGAGTAGTTTCCCACCCAATTCACAATAAACACCTGTATCTTCTTGATCAAGCCATTGCCACGAACATTTTCTTGACGTCCGTATGAATGTCAAGATTTCAGGAACTATAAATGCTAGAATGTTAAGATTCTAGTGACGACTACGATGTGCGTGTTTGATTCACAACGGCCGCTTAGAGTTCTTTTTTTTTTAATTAAACTATTTTATACCGGTACTCTACGAGTAAAAAGGTATAGTAGATTTGTTGAAAAGTATGGCCATGTCCGTCCGCCCAAAACTGCCACGCCCACAATTTTGAAAAATGTTCTAATATTTTTTCCCTTTTTGCCACGCCCACTCTAGCGCCCACAAACTGTAAGTGTTGAAGTTTCTCCTCAGTGCATAATGTGTGATTGCAGCCAGAGAAAGATAGAGAGGGAGAGAATAAGAGATGCTGACTCGACGACGAGTGTTTAATTAAGCGCCACATTGTTGTTAGTGTTGACTGGGAAGGTGCCGGGCGATAGAGTGAGACGCAAGACGCACTTGGACATGTTGAGTCTGCTGCATACGTTGATTTTCATTTAACTGCCTGGGCTAAAAATATTTCCCTTTATCGCAAAATTGCTCTTTGGCCAAATTTTTGTTGCAATTGGCACTTGGGTTCGTCTGGGTTTTCAGGTAAAAACGTTTGAGTTAATGGTTAAATTATTTTCACAATATATGCATAATATATGCATTGTCTAACAATTTACTAAAAACTTACTTATAAACTTCATTTATTAAAGATAACTAGTCAATTAAGAAGTAATTTGCAAGTTGTTTGATCAACAGGCTAGAAAATTTACATATTCCCATTTTGAAACGCTAGTGCGCAAAAGTATTTAATTTTTGTTTTTTTTTTGGGCAGTTAAACATATTAAATAAGGAAGTTACCACTTTACAGCTCTTTAATAACTAGCACCTAAAATAAAATCAATCATTATCTGAAAATCTAAAAAATGTGCAGAATGTTTTTGTTATTCATATGAAAATGAAACCCCTGATTTAACTCGATTTAAACAAAAATGACAATAAAGATGTAACGTTGAATAAATGAAAACCAATAAGGATTCTGCGCTTGCTCAAACTTATATGTGCTTACCATGAGCATGTGCATTATATGTATGCAGTTGAATTGAGCAGCAGGTGGGAAGTTTGCGGCAAGGAGTGGCAAAGTGGTTCGAGAATGGCGCCTGGAGGTATTAGCCATTAGCATAAGCAGGCAAATTGTGTAAGCGACATTCTGAAGCTGTAAATAAAATATATGCCCCGCCCATCCGATGTGCAAAGCCCACTTGGCTGCAATTAATAAGAGTGTGTGTGTTCGGATGCGGAGGTCGGGTGTTATCAATGAAGCGGACTGAATGAGGAGCAGAGTGCTGTCATCAGCGCCAGTCGAGTGTCAGTGTGTGCCTGTGTATTTGTGTGCTGCAGGTTTTTTCTGCTCAGGTGAGCCGAGGTCTCTTAGCTTTTCAATTGCTTTGAGCCACCAGACAGGGCCCAGACCTTTAATGAAAGGCCGAATTGCTGAAAAGGATGTTCAGCACATGTGCTCTGCTCCTCATTACTTATGTTAAATAATTCTTAAAGGATTCTTACTTCACCCGCACTTCCCCGTTCGTCTGCTCTCATATTCTATTAATCCCCATAAATAGTTGATTAGACCTCCACAGTTTCAAAGCTTTCAGAATCCATATGGCTGAACAGCGCACAAAATTTCCCCAAGGAAATGTGTTACTCCCTCTGTTTTGTTGAGGCTAACACAATTCCCAAATGACACATTTAATATATACTTTCAGCTACGTGTAAAATAAATCGTATATATCTCATCAGACACGGGTTATACTTTCGACAAAGGTTTCTTATGAATTTCACACTTCGATTTGCTCGCCATTCGAATTTTTGCACGTCTATTGATACGGCAGGTATTAGGGTATTCGCGATATAACGTCATAATTTAACGATTAAAATTAAAACATTAGTTTTTACATATAACGGAACGTGAAAACCAGCGCAAGGTTCTGATCTTATGTAAATATAAAATATTTAGCAATATAACCAGGCAGATTTTAAAATTCTTTCAATGACTGGTTCTGTGGGATTTATAGTATTGCAGGTGAATGGGCATTCTAACTTCTGCAGGGCCTCAGTGGAAATTTCCCTCGCGAGAATTTCCCTCGTCAGAATTTCCCTCGTTTGTTCAACTATTTAACATAGCGAACGTGCTACTGCCGGCATTTTATTAGCTCAAAGAAGCTGGGTCCGCAAAAATCGAATTTTTGAAATTTGAAAGGTGGAATCGTTTGCCCATGTTTGCCCACAAATTAGTTTTTTTTCCCCACGTCCAGTTTTCAAGATATGAAATTTCAAAAATTTTCGAACTTCAAAAAGTTGATTTTTTGGACCTTTTTTTTTTAAATCGCAATAACTTCGTTTGCCCTTTAGAATTTTGAAAAAACGTTTAGTTTAGAAAATATAAGCACTTAAGGAATTAAGCATTTTCCATACCTCAAAACTAAATATTTTTAAACAAAATCGTTAGCTCTTTTAAAATGCTTTTTATCGTTTGCCCACCCTTTAAAAATTGTTGTTTTTCTTTTGCCCTTTAAAAATGATTTTTTTCGTTTGCCCACTCTTTAAAAATTGTTTTTTTCCCACCTCTAAAAATTGTTCTTATTATTAATTTTATTGTTTCTTAATAATAAATCATTTTGGAAATCTTTCTCTTTCTTACTGCCAAGAAACGACTAAAGACCGGAGGTGTCTTTGCCTATAACCAACATACATATTTTCGGTTCTGCTATCTGCACTGAAAAAATCAAATTGAATAAAAAATGAAAACACATATTTTTAAAGATTATGAAAACTCCAAATTACGTTGGATAATAATATGGTAAAGCAAACACATATTTGTTTTTGTTTTTTTTATATAATACATTTGTTTCTGGGTTGTATGTATATGAACCAATTTGCTAGCAACGAAACGTACGACTAATTTCTAGCTATGTAGCTTTTCAGTCGAACAGCAAATGAACTGTTAAGCATATGAAATTGTTGTTGCTCAGAATAAGGAACTAGTGAAGAATAAGCAGAATGCACAGCATTGTTTTTGTAATATGTACATACGTATGTATGCATTGTCAATTCGGCAAGTAACACGTGTGCGTGTATTATATATTATATTATTTATATATTTTATTATTTATATATATTAATATATATTTTTTTAAGGTGGGCAAACGAAAAAAAAATTTTTTAAAGAGTGGGCAAACGATTTTTTTTGAAAATATTTAGTTTTAAAAGGTGGGCAAACGAAAATATTTTTTTTTAAGGGTGGGCAATCGATAAAAAGCATTTTTAAAGGATGGGCAAACGGTTTTGTTTAAAAATATTTAGTTTTAAGAGGTAGGCAAACGAAAATATTTTTTTAAGGGTGGCCAAACGAAAAAAACAATTTTTAAAAAGTGGGCAAACGATAAAAAGAATTTTTATAGGATGGGCAAACGATTTTTTTTGAAAATATTTAGTTTTTAGAGGTGGGCAAACGAAAAAAACAATTTTTAAAGGGCTAATGATTTTGTTTAAAAATATTTAGTTTTGAGGTATGGAAAATGCTTAATTCCTTAAGTGCTTATATTTTCTAATCTAAAAGTTTTTTCAAAATTCTAAAGGGTGGGCAAAGGAGGTTATTGCGAAAAAAAAAAAGTTCAAAAAAGTAAACTTTTTGAAGATCGAAAATTTTCGAGATTTCATATCTTGAAAACTGGTCGTGGAAAAAAAAACCAATTGGTGGGCAAACATGGGCAAACGATTCCACCTTTCAAATTTCAAAAATTCGATTTTTGCGGACCCAGCATATCTTTGAGCTCATTTTATTCAATATTCGTGTTGGTGCAGCGTGTGCGGGGATTGCAGGTTGCGGGCTTCGTTGAATGTAGCGCTGGTGCATAAGGAATTGTATGAGGAAGGAGCAGTGGGGGGAACCGGGGGCGGTGGCTTCGCCAGCTTCCGTGTAATTCGAACTGGCAAGCTCGACGGCGGCTCGCATTTGATCATGCCTCGTCGAACCACTTGCAGTGGTTTTCGAACTTGGGATCCAGCGACACACAGGTAGCGGTTCCAAACAGCAAAAATTTCCAATGAACATGCAACCGCAATAGGGGTTCAGATTGTTTGACTTCGCCGTAAAGCGGTTAGAGCTCAATTGGGACTATATTGATAGGTTCGCCGAGCGGATGGCCGAGTAATTTCTCCCGCTGGCCAATTCAAGATAATTTAATTTGCCCTCCGTAGAAGGGAATTGTTTTATGTGCGATCTGACAGGGAGAAAAACTCTCCAAGGACTCGAGCGCAGACAAAAGCTTCGATAAAAAGGCCCAAAACTTTGAACCAAACTCTGTCGCCCTTGGCCCGACTCGTTCGCATTCACGCCCTGTTTCTATGACCTTTATCCCTTTAGCTCCTGCCCATGCCAGCTGCCTATGGCAGCTCCGACATTCGTGGCCCATTGTGGGCGATTCCCATTTTATATTTTGTGTACTTTGCAGCATCTCTTCGTAGGCAACTTTCGAGGACATTTTTCACACACGAATTGCCAAACAGATGTACGTATTCCGCCTTGCTCCACTGGGTCCCAATCCATCGAAAAGATGACAGTCCGGAAATGGGGAGAGGTGGGGGAAAGCGGGATTGGACCTTTCTGTGCACGATTTCAAGCATTGCACATTGATGTTGCTTACTACCCCGAATTTCCCATTCGTAATTGTTGGTAAGCTGCCTAATGCCCAACAATTCGATGGGCTTGAAAAACTATGCATTTAGATTTAGGTAGCTCAAACAAAGGAAAAGATTCAAGAAATATTCTAATTTGCCCAACGGACTTTCGAGCTCTTTGGGGGTATTTATGTGTCGCTTCTGAGGATGAGAATTAGGCGTATATCCTATCAAATACCCCATATATTGATAAGATACGTAAGCAATATACATATGTACATACATATACCGTATCTATTATGATATGGTAACGAATTACCATACTGACCATAACACATTTATGCTTAAATAACTCAGTTATGCCTAAATATTAAGTAGGTGGCATTTATATATTTATAACTAATTGACAAAAATATGATAATTATAATGAGTACAAAGTCAATTATTAGAGTGAATATCTAGAAATCTTTAATCAAAAATTGAACAAGTACAGGGAAAGTTTTCCCTCCAGCTCAACTATAGTCGTGATCGTGAATGGGGTCCCTCTCTGTGGTGGTCACATTGGTCTCTATAACACGGAGCTGCACCTTATCCATAAGGGGGGAAAAGGCATACACACTTAGGATGAATATGAGGAACCCCGTGATGATGAGCAGGACGCAAACGACGACGGAACACACAATACACTGGGCTGTCTGGACGGAATCCATGACCAAATGGATTGGCGCGACCACGCCTCAATTGGCAGTGACGCCACACTAAAAACTACTTGGGGTCATTTGTTGACTTTAGGTACTGTTCTTAAACACATTGCTTTAATTTACCACCGTGGATGTTCTTCCCGCATATCCATTTCTTCAGTCCTCGCCTTTGTTGAGATTTCGGGGCATTTAATCAAGTAGTTAATGGGTGGCTATGGCGAGTTAAGTTATGCAAACACTTTGTGTGCCACTCCTTCGGGATGCTTTGCTTTCTCTATTCTTTTTGCGCGCACACACACTCACACACAGAGGAAACTTTTAACACACTCACACGGTACGAACTTTTATTCCTTTGGTTCGCTGATTTCACTGGCAATTTTCGGTTGTTTTAAATTGGGTAGTACTAGCGTTAATTCCGTTATATCTGTTAATTTCGATTATCTGACAATTTTCGCCAAGGCTGAGCTTTCTGTATCGGATTTCAATGGCCCAGCATCAAATTTCGCGTACGCACCGTGGCACCAGGCAGCAAGAGCTGTGTTGCCTACTTTTCAACGCTCGCTGAACGCGTCGCCTGGCTTTTCCGCTTTTCCTTCCTTGCTTTTCCGGGGCTGCCAAGGACAACGCGGCGCTCTGCGCGCTGCTAGACTACTGAAAAGTCGCCTAGGCTCCCACAAAAATCCTTAACTTTTGGGCTTTAAGCTGTCCGAGTGAGCTTTTCAAGCTGGTGCAAAGCTGAGCCACGCCTGCGCAGTCTCATGTAAACAAACGCTCTGCCAGGAGAGCGGCTCTCACTCCATGCTTCGCAGCTGTTTGGCGTCGCACGCGACTGCGGTCAGCTGACCGTCGCCGCCCGCTGCGACGATGCTACGCCGCCAGCGCCGACATCGACGTCTGCATCTGTTTGCATGCCAACCACTTGTGGCTGCTTGCCGCGTTGTTTGGCTTTTCCCACGCATGTGACTGAGCCCATGCTTTTCCTATGGATTTAACGTTAAACGCAGATTTACGCACCGGTTAGTCGGTTAACTGATGGCTTTTAGAGCCATTTGCAATCGTCTGACTGGCTTAAATCGCCCAAGTTGACAGGCCGATAGCGAACCATCCTCGTAAGACAATAAATGTGACTACGAAAGTGAGCTAGGTCAGTCCGTTGGCAATGAAATTATAAAGGGCAAGCTGGAAAAAAGCAACGTATTAAGTAAAGTAAAAACAAGAGAAAGTGCTATTGTCGAGTTCCCCCGACTATCTGATACCCCATACTCTGTTAATAAAAGTGCAAAGCTGAAATTTCAACACTAACATTTTTTAGCAGTTTGTCAGCCTTAGGGCGTGGCAACAAGATTGTTGACAAATCGAGTGAACTTTACGAGATTAACAAAAATGTGAAAATATATCATTTTTCAAAAGTGTGGTCGTGGCAGTTTTGGGCGGCTTGTCGGCATGGCAGCATGGGTCAACAAACTTGCACTGCGTATATGTCTCTTAAAACTGTAAGCTTAAACTTAACTCTCTAGTTTCTATAGTTCCTGAGAACTCGACGTTCATACGGACAAACAGACGGACATGGCCAGATCGGACTATTGATCCTTATAAGGAATATATGTACTTCATATGGTCAGAAACGCTTCCTTCGGCCTGTTACATTCTTTTCAACGAAATTATTATACCATTTGATTCTACGAGTAACGGGTATAAAAATGATTTGAAAAATGCTTTTTATAACATAGCCATTTATAACGTGCCATACATTGACATTTAGGGGACGGATTTCTCTATGAACATAATATTAAGAAATCGGTTCTAAATATGGATAAATAAATTTTATTACATGAAGTGTAAGGATAAGTTTTTTTTACGCACCAGTTTAGACGTTATTTATCTTCTAGATGGTACACGATATTTGGTCGGGCATTAAAAACTTGTGTCATAAGTCAAGGTCATAATTTATGTTTATTCTGAAGAAAACATTATAACCTGAAACTAACTTAGCAGGCTAGCTTTTATTTTGTGTTCATAACCAACTTATTAGCTTCGGCTGAGCGAATCCCTTTACTGCCAGGCCCAACTCATCTAGGTAAAACGAATTTTAACAAATGATCGCATAGCTACCCAAACGACGGATTGTTGGAGCACCACTTTCGTTGAAGCTGAATCCGAAAGCCGCACCGACGACCTTGAGCTGGTGGTGACTTGAAAGGAGGGGCAGGGGAGAGTCTTTGGCTTAATGTGATTTTGCAAAAAAAATAAATCAAGTCTGCACTGTCTGTACCCATGTAAAGCAGATGCACTCAAGTGGAGGCACAAAGGAGGGTTTATCAAATGTCCCACTACTAACCCAGCTAATTCGCAGCGCTGATGCGTAAAGCATGTCGAATTGGCGCGGAAAGGGTTGGTCTAAGGAGAAGCCATAGCCATGAATGAAAAGAAAAGTTGAGCAAAAGTGGGCCGAATTCCACTCGAAATGAGAGCGGAAAAGAGGAAAAGCGGAAAAGCTTCTGCAAGCTCAGAGCCAGCTTTTTGGTCCGATTGCGGCGAGCTTGGGCCAACATTTTCGCTCCAGCGCTCGGTGTTCGCAGACCGTTTTCGTTTCTCAATGAATCACCCCAGAATCCCCAAAATTAATCATCCCAGCTTGCTATTTATTAAAGTTCCACGTTTTCTTTTGTTTACAAGATGTTCAAACATTAAAAAGAGAGTGTAAGTGCTTTTGGGCCACTTGGTGATTGGTGAGGATGAAAATTTGCACCTGGAAAAACAAAACCCACGGAAACCTGGCTGTTCCAGCTTCCGCAAATATAAAAAGAAAACGAAAAATAGGCAAAATACCTCGCACATACTGAGGGCCCTGTGTGTGTATCCACATTTTGAGTGTGATTTTGTTTAAGGTAACTGGCGGATTAATGTTATTTCAGCGCCTAATTTGTTTAAAGCGCTTGTTGTCCAAACTTATATTCGAATAAATTCGATTTAATTGCCGAGCAGCCGTGGTCGATGGCGGGCCACGGATTAGGAAAAAGTTTATTGTGATTAAAACGTAATTGCTTTGTTGGCAAACAGATTATGGCGTCATCCGTAGAATGTGAATGTCCTCCGCGCTCCAAGAATCAATTGATTGAAATGGCTGACGAGGTGGCACAGCCGCCTCCCTTTTATCCGATGGTCCTTGTCGTTAAAGGTGGAGGTTCTGGTTTCCTGCCTTCGCTCAGCTGCTTCCTCACATCACTACTAACGAGATGATCATATTTGAGCAGATGGGTGTGCCACGCCGCTCTGACAGCCGGATAACGTTGAAGTTATAAATTTCTCATTTCCTCAGGACAAGTAGTGGTGTTTTTGGCAGAATTCTCGAGGTTGTAACCCCTGTCTTAATTAAAGCTTGGGACGGAATTTCGGTAATTGTTATGTCAATCAATCTGATAACCTCTTCTTCCCTCAAGCATGTTTTCTGCTCATTAGTATGCCCATAAAGTTTCCACAAAAGCCGATCTAATCACCAGATACCAATATATTGAAACAATAACAAATGAGGAATAAATTACTGAGTCGTTGCGATATGCCAGAAAAAAGTTAGGCGGGCCAAAAATAAACAAATAAATAAACTTCAATAGGCATTTAAATCATCTTTAAATGAAATAAATAAAATAAACAGTATAACCATTTATATTTAACATAAGTAAAGTTAATGTACAACGAATTGATATACATATGTATGTTAAGGGAGAATGCTATAGTAGAGTTCCCTATCAGATACCCGTTAATCAGCTGGTGGAAGTGCAAACGAAAAATATCAATATTTTCTAAAATATCATTAGAAATTGGGGAAAAATAAAATTAAACATTTTTCAAAAGTGTGGGCTTGGCAGTTTTGAGCGTTAGATTGGAAGTGGAGCGGAGTGGAGATTTTTGTTGTTATTTCTTTGGCAACAACACTTTCGCCATTAAATAATCGAAATTAATAAAATATTAATATTAATATATCTTAATGGCACAAATGTATATAGTCACAAGTTGTATATATGTAAACAAAGAAATGGGGAAATAAAAGCCTGGCATTGATGTAGTACTTTGAACAACTATTAGGAATCCTTCAAACAAAAATCTTAGCTCAAACTTGTATGCCTTTCTTCCAATTGCCAAATTTGACAAGTTTAGTGGGTACACCCAGAACATCTAGGAGGAATGTTTATTGGAAGTATTAGGCAGTCGACTTGATATCTCGGCGAGTGAAAATATTACCCATACGGCAGGGTGTCCCACCATGTACAGTAATATCAGGTGATTTACCGACTTTCCATAAGTATTGTATAACCTGCTGAGGCTGAAAAAAATTGCGTCCATGCGTTACTAGGCTTTGGCGACTTTTTGTATCTCAGCGTGCAGCAAGGGAATCAATTAAGAAATTTAGAAATAAATATTTTAGACACTTTTAGAAAATTTTTCGCTTTTTCCAAAAGAGTGTGGAGCAATAAAAGTTTTGAGAAATATAGGTTTCTTAAAATCGCTTCAAAGTAAAATTAATCGAAAAGTAAATACATTAGTTGAAAAGACTGCACTTACTAGGTGTGTCCATTTGGGCATGTCCGTCTGTCCCTATAAACTATTAGTTCCTGTAACTTTTGTACACTTTTTATATTTTCATTTTCCCGTCGCTGCTTTCATTTTAAATTCAAAGTAGTCCAAAAAAAAGCCGTGTGCTTATAAAAGGTCAATTAATGAACTATTGGAATTGGATAATTTTTGAAAATACTTATGAACTCTACTTGGATTCCTCTCGGACAGTACGGTGCGTGTCGTCAATACGTAAACCGACGTGCATCACTTTCTTATTTCCTATATTCACCGTAAATGACTAATTGGCAACCAAATTACATATCTAATCTGATTCTTTATTTCATAACCTATAACTATTTACATTACATATATTGGGCTAAAACTAGCATTTAACGTAAGTTTTTGTACGATAAAGATCCTTAGAGCGCTCTTTATTTTCACCCGAAATGTAAGCGAACTCACGTTGCTTTTTTCCTTTGCAAACCCCGCAGGACCTAACGAGGTCGACAAATCATTGCAATTAACTCGCGTAAACTCGCCTCCAAACAATAAAACAGCTCCTAGCTCAAAAACAGCTACACCAGTAGAAACAGCAACTTTGTTGCGCCACCTGGCTACTGAGCTACTGTACACACTTGGATCCAATTCCCTTCTCGAGCCCAAACCCACAGAGGGCTTTAGACATGGGCGACAATATAATTGGCTCGGCGAGTTTCCTGCACTTGGGGGACATTGTGTCCCTCTATGCGGAGGGCAGCGTTTGCGGTTTTTTGAGCACACTCGGGTAAGTACCATTGGAGGATCTCCGGGGGCCAACTGTTGTTGAATCCTGCACTAAACATCTGATTTCTTTCACTAGCCTGGTCGATGATCGCACAGTGGTGTGTCCCGAAGCCGGAGATCTCAGCTGTCCACCTAAAAAGTTCAGGGGTAAGTTGCAATATTTAATACTCGTAGTTGATATTCACTATCTTTGTGATACATTTTTAGACTGCCTCATTAAAATATGTCCCATGAACCGCTATTCCGCCCAAAAACAATTTTGGAAAGCAGCTAAACAATCGGCCAGCTCCAATACGGATCCCAATCTCCTCAAGCGGTTGCATGTAAGCTCAAGAATATATATAAGATAGGTAAACTTTAACTTTTATATAATAAATATGGTATTTCCCAGCACGCGGCGGAGATCGAGAAGAAACAAAACGAGACCGAGAACAAGAAGCTACTGGGAACCTCAATTCAATATGGACGGGCTGTGGTGCAGCTACTGCATCTGAAATCCAACAAATATTTGACAGTAAACAAGCGTCTGCCGTCGCTGCTGGAGAAGAATGCCATGCGCGTTTATCTGGACGCCAATGGAAACGAGGGCTCATGGTTCTACATAAAGCCCTTCTATAAGCTTCGCTCCATCGGCGACTACGTGGTGGTGGGTGACAAGGTAATTTTAAGTCCCGTGAACGCCGATCAGCAGAACCTCCATGTGGCAGCCAATTACGAACTGCCCGACAATCCCGGATGCAAGGAGGTCAACGTTTTGAACTCATCGACCTCCTGGAAGATCTCACTATTCATGGAGCACAAGGAGAATCAGGAGCACATCCTCAAGGGCGGCGACGTTGTGCGTCTATTCCACGCCGAGCAAGAGAAGTTCCTCACCATGGACGAATACAAAAAGCAGTACCACGTATTTCTGCGCACAACGGGACGCACCAGCGCCACGGCTGCCACCAGCAGCAAGGCGCTCTGGGAGATCGAGGTGGTCCAACACGACTCCTGCCGTGGTGGCGCCGGCGACTGGAATTCTCTCTACCGTTTCAAGCACCTAGCTACAGGACACTATCTGGCGGCCGAAGCCGAAATCGATGCTTCGGCGATTTCTGCCACTTCGACTTTAGGTCACGAGCTGCATTTGGGGGATTCTAGCAAAGACTCTGGCCTCAGCTGCTCCACCATGAACTCCACCATAAATGGTATGTGGTATTACACTTTAATAACATGTTACTGTTTCTATTTGTTATAAATCCATTTTAGACAAACCGAAGGGGAAGCAATACCGCCTCGTGTCCGTTCCGTATTCTGCGGATATTGCCTCGGTGTTTGTTCTGGACGCCACTACAATGGCTCGCCCCGACAGCCTGGTCCCACAGTCCAGTTATGTGCGTCTACAGCACATTTGCTCGAACACGTGGGTCCATGCCACTTCGGTACCCATCGATGCCGACGACGACAAACCGGTGATGTCGATGGTCTGCTGCTCACCCATCAAGGAAGACAAGGAGGCCTTTGCGCTGATTCCTGTCTCCCCGGTGGAAGTTCGTGACCTGGATTTTGCCAATGACGCGTGTAAAGTGCTGGCCACGGTTACCAGCAAGCTGGATAATGGCAGCATCTCCATTAACGAACGACGGGCACTGATCTCGCTGCTGCAGGACATAGTGTACTTCATAGCCGGAATGGAGAATGAGCAGAACAAGACAAAGGCTTTAGAATTCACCATAAAGAATCCTATTAGGGATCGGCAGAAACTGCTGCGCGAACAGTACATCCTTAAGCAGCTGTTCAAGATCTTACAGGGTCCTTTTCAGGAGCACACAGCCGGAGACGGTCCATTCCTACGGTTGGATGAGCTCAGTGATCCGAAGAACAGTCCTTACAAGAACATCTTTCGTCTGTGCTACCGTATTCTGAGGTTGTCGCAACAGGATTACCGGAAGAATCAGGAGTATATAGCCAAGCACTTTGGCCTAATGCAGAAGCAGATTGGATACGATATTCTAGCAGAGGACACCATCACGGCCTTGTTGCACAACAATCGAAAGCTGCTGGAGAAACACATAACAGCCGCAGAAATTGAAACATTCGTCGGTCTGGTGCGCAAGAACATGCACAACTGGGACTCGCGGTTTCTCGACTACCTCTCAGACTTGTGCGTGTCCAATCGCAAAGCTATCGCGGTTACCCAGGAGTTAATTTGCAAGAGCGTGTTGAGCGATAAGAACAAGGATATACTAATCGAGACGCAGGTAAAGGCACTGCGGAGCGGATCCGGACCAGCGCGCTGCTACAAAGGCACCTCCGAGGACGTGTGCCTGGCCACGCTCGCCGAGGACGCCGGCGACGATGAGGATCGCTCTGATGTGCAGTCCGCGTCTACCACAACCACCTGGGACAGTGTCAGTCTGAACGAGGACTGTGGCAGCCCATCTACGGGGGATAAGTACGAAATCCACCTCAAGTGGACGGGACAACCGGTGGGTGGCGTATTAAATCTACTAACATGTTGCATATAAGTTACTTAAAGTTTGGGATTTGTAAGATAAAAACCGATGATGATATCCAAATATATAGCGCTTTTATCGCAGGCTAAAAGTGTATAGAAATAATCAACCAGTTAGTTATTACCCAATTCTTGGAATTACTCATATAAATCGTTGCATTGCAGACATCCCGGTCTATGGCTGATTTGGCCAGTTGCGATGGCGGCGAGCTGGAGGCGGCTATTCTGAACTATTATCGCCACCAGTTAAATCTGTTCTCCAACATGTGCCTCAACCGTCAGTACTTGGCTCTAAATGAGCTTTCACCTCGCCTGGATATTGATTTAATTCTGAAGTAAGTCTGAAAACAGGTGAAGCGATTGAAATTACTAACCATACCCTTTTTTCAGATGCATGTCGGATGAAACCATGCCATACGAGCTGAGAGCTTCTTTCTGCCGATTGATGTTGCACCTTCACGTGGATCGCGATCCCCAGGAACCAGTAACACCTGTGAAGTATGCCCGCCTTTGGAGCGAGATACCCTCAAAGATGTCCATAATGGAGTAAGTAAAAATGAAAGTTCGCTTGATTAGAGGTGCTATCTATCTCCTCATCCAGCTACGATGGCAAAAACCAGCAGCCAGATCAAAACAAGCAAGCCTGTCGGGCTAAGTTCAACACAACCATCGCCTTTGTGGAGAACTATTTATGCAATGTGGCCACCAAGGTGTGGCTCTTCACAGATCAAGAACAAAACAAACTCACCTTCGAGGTAAGTCTGCCCTTAGGCGTGAAGTATTAATTAGAACTGTTCATTGAAGTGAATTTTCAGGTTGTTAAACTGGCAAGGGATCTGATCTATTTCGGGTTCTACAGCTTTAGCGATCTTCTAAGGCTCACAAAGACCCTTCTGTCAATTCTGGACTGCGTATCCGATAATTCATCAGGTGCTTTCGCCAGCACGGATACTGATTGTAAGTCCTGTATATTCTTAAAAAAGATGAAATCTTTAGAGTATTAAGCTCCATCGTTTTTTCTTAACAAGCTGTCGAAGAAGAGACTAACATGGAGGGTAAGACGTTTTTACAGTATGAAATTCGTTAAGAAAGGGTAAATTCTTAATATTTGACGTGTTTTACGAAACATTGAAACAATTCTTGCTTAGAATAAGAGTAGTTTTAAAATGTCATCTATCTGTAAAGTTGAATTGTTAATGAAGATTAACTTTATAGATGATGTAAATAAAACATAATCTTATTTATATTTTTTCCACTTTGATTACTTCTACTTACACACTTCTTAAACCCCATTACTTGCAGCCGAAGGTGGAGTTCTACGCTCGATTGGGGATATAAACACAGTTATGACATCTTTGGCCCTGGGATCAGTTGGCCAGGCCATAGCTGCGCCCACGATCTCCCTGCAGCAGCGGAAGTCCGTCTCCCAGTTAATGAAGGAGTATCCATTGGTGATGGACACTAAACTAAAGATAATTGAAATACTGCAGTTCATTTTGGACGTTCGTCTAGACTACCGGATCAGCTGCCTGCTCTCCATATTCAAGAGGGAGTTTGACGAGTCCGAAGTGGCCGCTTCAGCTGCTAACAATGAGGCGAGTCAGCAGCAGACCCAACAACAGGCACCGCTGACGCCTGGCAGCGCCAATGAAACTGACCCCATGGAAAATTCCGAGTCCGTGGCAGCCAACGCTGTGGCAGCCGCCGCTACTGCTGCCCGCCAGAAGAACATCGATCTGGAGTCCATCGGCGTGCAAGCGGAAGGAATCTTCGACTGCGAGCGGAGCGGCGCAGCTAATCTGGATTTGGATGGCCAGGGAGGACGGACTTTTCTGCGTGTCCTACTCCACCTGATCATGCACGACTACGCGCCCTTGGTCTCGGGTGCCCTGCACCTTCTCTTCCGGCACTTCAGTCAGCGCCAGGAGGTCCTCCAGGCTTTTCGACAGGTACGTTGCATGTGATAGGAAGCAGAGTTGTAATATTCATATAATTATATCATGAAATATTCGTGGATCTGGTTAGATAATAATTTAAGTTATAATAATCAAAAGGGAATTCTAGGTATATACTTAATTACTTATATGTATAACTGAAATTTATTCAAATATTCATTAAAGCTCGCTCTATTGATTTATTTAGATTAGTTATACCCGTTACACGTAGATCTCACAAAAAACATTCTTCCACAAAATATTTATTACTAAAATAAGTAGAATATTTTGCTACAAACTCACTGATTGATCTAATGCTCATCTTCTCTCTTGTGATTGCATGCGCTAACTCTCTATCTCTTTTTTAAATCGAGACTCGACCTTACTAATCCGATACCATATAATCGTATAATCACGCAATTGAACTCATGATCTAGTTTAAAAAAACACATCTAACAAAGTGGACTTACACCGCATACCGTACCGACCGATCTTTTGATTTTGTATGTACCCATGATTTTTAAAAGATTTGATTAACCAGGCAGTTCAAGGTTAACCAAGATATGTCCTCTGTCTCCGCTTTCAGGTGCAACTTCTGGTGTCAGACAGTGACGTGGAGTCCTATAAGCAAATCAAGTCCGATCTGGACATCCTTCGCCAGAGCGTGGAAAAGTCGGAGCTGTGGGTGTACAAGGCGAAGGCCACGGATGAATTAGGGGCCACCGACGCCGGGGGAGATGCTGTCAGCCTGGAGTACAATGCCGCCCTGTCCCAGGAGCAGCGAAACGAGTACCGCAAGGTCAAGGAGATTCTCATCCGCATGAACAAATTTTGCGTAACTGCCTCCGGTCCAGGCTCGGTAGTCAAGCCACGCAAGCATGAGCAACGACTGCTCCGCAATGTTGGTGTCCACACCGTCGTTCTCGATCTCCTCCAGAATCCGTACGATGAGAAGGACGACGAGTTGATGAAAGAGCTTATGTGTCTGGCCCATGAGTTCCTGCAGAACTTCTGTCTGGGCAATCAGCAGAACCAGGTCTTGCTGCACAACCACCTCGATCTGTTTCTGAATCCGGGCGTAAGTTTTCAATTAATTCCCAAATATAACAAACTCGCAAAGTTGTATACTAGATTTGATAAAAAATATGTTACACGCAGAAGGAAGTGTTTCCGAACATATAAAGTAGTAGTAGTATATATAGTAGTAGTATGATCAGGATCACTAGCCGTGTTAAAATCTGGGATCGAGTCCCAACTAGCTGGGCAACCAATTTATAGCAGGTGGTGATTTTTATGAAAAACACGTTTGGTGGGGCAATTCTAGAGGCAGCTTCTTGCAAGAAGTCGTTGCAAACGGACAATACCAAATTTTAGCAACGAAAGGGCCAACTTAATACCATCTGCACTGGACTTCTTCGTAACCAACGGTTATGTCATGAGTAGGTTCAATACCCGAACGCTTCATGAGCTCTCGTCACATCACACTCCACTTTTAACAGAATGGCACGCCAGGCCACTGAACAAGATACAACGCTCACGTTTTAAAGTAAGCGTAGTGCTAATGTAGAAGCTTTCAAAACTTTTGTGACACAAATGATTGATCTTAGCATGGAAATCTATGGAGCAAAAGGAACACCCAGCCTCAACTGCCCTACACAATAGCTAATCTACTTTGACTAAAAGAAAAGAATATGCGAGATCAGGAGATACCAGAATTCAGCAAATTTACCAGAGACTTTCAAATCGCATCCATAAGGTACTGGCAAATAGAAAACAGCATCAAATGAGCCCCTGAGTGATAACAGACTCATCCGAATGTTACCAGAACAAGCCTTGCGATTCTTCGCCATTCCAACTTGTTAAAAGTTTCTTGGAAGAACGCACATTTTGCGTGACGATCGATGGATGCAAGTCTTCTCTAAAAGGCATTGAGGCAGGCGTTCCTTAAGGAAGTGTTCTGAGGCCAACATTGTATTCCCTTTTCACTGCAGATATGCCCATCCATACATCAATTACCAGATGAAAACAAAACGATGTTTTAATTGCAAAAATTAATAATCTAATAAATATGCTGACGACAAGAAGCAGCTGCATTAATCTAGCGAACAACTAGCGGACTACAAGACTACGCATTTCAGAACTGGGCTACCAATTGGAACATCGGCATTAATGCAGACAAATGTGCAAATGTTACATTCGCGAACCGGATTAAAAGCTGCTTCGGTGTCTCACTAAATAGAATAGTTTTAGAGTATGAGAGCAATTAATGGTGTCATTCTAGACAGAAGATTAACTTTTGGAAGACACCTCAGCAAGCATTCAATCCAAGGTTGCAAAACTGTCCTGGCTGTTAGCACCAAGAACAATATGAATCTATATAAATAAGTAAATAGCGGTAAATAATTGTATAACAAGATTTCTCATTAGATTAAGCTGCCTGTATGGTAGTAGTACGCTTTTCCTATAAATATACATTACAAAAAATTAACTACAAAAGCTAGAAAGTTGAGATTAAGCATGCAGATTCCAGCGCTAGCTTGTTGACAGATGCTGTCACGCCCACAAGCCGCCCAAACCGATTTTAATTCTTTTCATTTTATTATTTGTCTTGTCAATTTCTATCCAACATTTTTCTTGCCACGCCCACTTTAACACCCACAAACCGCTCAAAACTGCTACGCCCACACTTTTGAAGTTTTGTTGTATTTCTTTGTATTTATACCCGTTACTCGTAGAGTAAAAGGGTATACTAGATTCGTTGAAAAGTATGTAACAGGCAGAAGGAAGCGTTTCCGACCATATAAAGTATATATATTCTTGATCAGGATCAATAACCGAGTCGATCTGACCATGTCCGTCCGTCTGTCTGTCCGTCTGTCTGTCCGTCCGTATGAACGTCGAGATCTCAGGAACTATTAAAGCTAGAAAGTTAAGAATAAGCATACAGACTCCAGAGACATAGACGCAGCGCAAGTTTGTCGATTCGTGTTGCCACGCCCACAAATCGCCCAAAACTGCCACGCCCACACTTTTGAAAAATGTGTTGATATTTTTTCATTTTCTTATTAGTATTGTAAATTTCTATCGATTTGAAGAAAAACTTTTTGCCACGCCCACCCTAACGGCCACAAACCGCCCAAAACTGCCACGCCCATACTTTTGAAAAATGTTGTGAAATTTTTTCACATTTTTGTTCGTAAATTGTAAATTTAACTCTATATACCAAAAATCTTTTTGCCACGCCCACTCTAACGCCCACAAACCGCCAAAAACGGTCAGTGTTGTAATTTCCCTTCGCACTTTTACCAGCTGAGTAACGGGTATCAGATAGTCGGGGAACCCGACTATAGCGTTCCATCTTGTTTTTATTAGGCTTTTTTCGATTAGCTGCGTCTATATATAGTTCCTGAGATCTCGACGTTCATACAGACGGACGAAAAACAGACATGGCCAGATCGTCTCGGCTATTGATTCTGATTAAAAATATTATATATACTTTTTATTATCGAAAACGATTCATTCTCTTTGTTACATACATCGAATCCAGTATACCCTTTTATTCTACGAGTAACGGGTATATTAAAAACCGTTCACTGGTTCTTTTAATATTTTTAATATATAATATAAATATTAATATATAATTATTGGCACTTGTAAATTGATCTTTTGTGGATCTTTTACAATAATAGGATGCATTTATTAATTGAAAATACAAGTGCCGATATACCTATGCCCTCATTTAAATTGCTCATTGCTCATTACATATTGGCCTTACAGATACTGGAGGCGAAGACTGTGTGCGCTATCTTCAAGGACAACTTGGCCCTGTGCAACGAGGTGACGGACAAAGTGGTACAGCACTTCGTACACTGCATCGAGATTCATGGCCGTCACGTAGCCTACTTGCAATTCCTGCAGACCATAGTGCGGGCGGAGAACCAGTTCATCCGACGCTGCCAGGACATGGTGATGCAGGAGCTCATTAACTCCGGCGAGGATGTGCTGGTCTTCTACAATGACAAGGGTTCTTTTAACCACTTTGTTCAGATGATGCAGCAGCAGATGCTGCGCATGGAAAACCTCAGCGACGACAGCGCCTTGAAATACCACGTCGAGCTGGTGAAGCTCCTGGCTTGTTGCACCATGGGCAAGAACGTATACACGGAAATTAAGTGCAACAACCTGCTTTCTCTGGACGACATAGTGACAATCATCTGCCACCCACTGTGCATGCCGGAGGTTAAAGAAGCCTACGTGGACTTTCTCAACCACTGCTACATCGATACGGAGGTCGAGATGAAGGAGATCTACTCCTCCGGGCACATGTGGAGCCTATTTGAGAAGAGTTTCTTGGTGGACATCAACCAGCTCATTACGAACCCCGCCGCCGCCAGCAACAAGACGCTCCAGGGGTACGTTCTGAATGGGGTAACCAATCTTTTGGGCAGCTTCTTCGCCAGTCCGTTCTCGGATCAGAGTGCTATAGTGCAGTCCCGTCAGTTGATCTTTGTACAGATACTACAGGCTGCACACAGAATCACCCAGTGCCGTTGGCTGTCGCTAGGAGATCGTTTCAACGTGGAAAACTGCATCCGCACGCTCACAGAGTCGGCCAAAATGCGTAGCATTGCCCTGCCCCCCGAGCTGGAGCAGCAGGTGGCAACAATGTCCAGCAAGACGGCTATGCTGACCCGACAGACTACAAAATGGCTGCTCGCATCCAAGCAGCCCAAGTACGAGGCTCAGCAGGCGGCTAGTCTGATGCGCTGGGATCGCTCAATCATCGAGGGCTTGCAGGACATAGTGTCCCTCTTGGAAGATCAACTGAAGCCGGTGGTGGAGGCGGAACTATCGCTTCTAGTGGATATTTTATACCGCTCAGAGCTGCTCTTTCCCGCAGGAACAGAGGCCCGGAAGCGCTGCGAAAGCGGTGGTTTCATCCGAAAGCTGATAAAGCACACCGAAAAGCTGCTAGAGGAGAAGGAGGAGCGCATGTGTGTAAAGGTTCTTCGTACTCTGCGTGAAATGATGGCCATTGATGTGAACTACGGCGAGAAGGGCGATGCACTGCGACAGACACTTTTGCTGCGCTACTTCCATAGCAAAAACACGTCAAGAGTACCGGACGATGAGGTTCCTCTGTTGGCCGCTCCTTTGATGGATCCTACAAAGCAAAACCATCTAGTGACACACGGACCTGGGGCTAAATACCTGCAGCGAGCGGGCAAAACGCTTCACGAGATGCAGAATCACTTGGATAAAGAAGGTGCCTCAGATCTTGTGGTCGAGCTGGTTATCAAGTCCGTACATTCCCCAAATATTTTTGTCGAAGCTGTGGAGTTGGGCATTGCACTTCTTGAAGGCGGCAACCCCATTATACAGAAGGGTATGTTTCAGAAGTTCCTTAGTGACGACCTTAACCAGGCCTTCTTTAAAGTCTTCTTTGAGAAGATGAAGGATGCACAGCAGGAGATCAAGTCTACCGTCACTGTGAACACCACCGACATTGCGGCTAAAGCCCACGAGCATAAACAGGATACCAATCTGGAGCTAGACAAGATCGCTCGCAAGCATGGCCTCAAGAGCAACGGAGTGGTAATCACTGAAGAACTAAAGCGGGAACTGCACAATGCCGGACTCGCAACTGCCCGGGCCTACGGGAATGCCCGAAACATCCACTCCGGCGAGGAAAGCTCCGCTATCAGTGTTAACAGTCCGCTTGAGGATATACTTGCCGAGAAGCTGGAAAAGCACAAGGACAGTCGCGATCAGCGCAACCAATTGTCCAACAAGGTGCTGGTCATGCAACCTATATTACGGTTCCTTCAGCTGCTCTGCGAAAACCACAATCCGGACATGCAGAACCTGCTGAGGAACCAGAACAACAAGACGAACAACAACCTGGTATCGGAGACGCTTATGTTCCTGGACTGCATTTGTGGATCGACGACAGGCGGTTTGGGATTACTAGGCCTGTACATAAACGAGCACAATGTGGCCTTGATAAACCAAACGTTGGAGGCCCTCACGGAATACTGCCAAGGACCGTGTCACGAGAACCAGAATTGCATAGCCACCCACGAATCAAATGGGTTGGACATCATCACGGCGCTTATTCTAAACAATATCAATCCGCTTGGCGAGAATCGCATGGATCTGGTCTTGGAGCTAAAGAACAATGCCTCCAAGCTGCTGCTGGCCATTATGGAAAGTAGGGGGGACAGCGAAAACGCGGAACGCATTCTGTACAACATGAATCCCAAACAACTGGTAGAGGTGGCCTGTAAGGCATACCATCAGGAAGAACTGATCGACGAGCAGGATGATGGGGATGAGCCGGACGCAGGGTCGGACGATGATGATGCCACAGTGAGTCCGCGGGAGGTGGGCCACAATATATACATACTGTGCCACCAGCTGGCTCAGCACAATAAGGAGTTGGCCAGCCTGCTGAAAGCCTCCGAGGATCCACAGTCCGCCAGCTTCGACGCCAAAACAAGTCAGGCCTTGATGTACTACGCCACGCACACTGCCCAGATAGAGGTGAGATACGGCATGTTATTATCCCTATATCCTACGTATAAGTCCAATATGTATTCAGATTGTTAGAAACGATCGCACTCTGGAGCAGATAGTCTTTCCCATTCCCGAGATCTGTGAATACCTGACCACGGACACCAAAACTAAAATCCTCAACACCGCAGAACGGGACGACCAAGGATCTAAAGTGGCGGACTTTTTTGACAAAGCAGAGGAAATGTTTAACGAGATGAAATGGCAAAAGAAGCTAAGAAGTATGAAACTTTTGTATTGACAAAACTAATAAGTTAAATAATCGTTCATTTTTTGTAAATGCATAGGTCAACCGTTACTATTTTGGATAAGCAGTTACATGTCTCTTTGGAGCAATATCCTCTTTAACTGTGTGGTTGTTATCAATATGATTGTGGCCTTCTTCTATCCCTTTGATAATAGTGTGCCAGGTGAGTCTATTGGAAAAACATCAAAACCATTTTAAACCAATCTTTGTCATATGTTTCAGAGCTCAGTTCACATATCTCCTTGTTGTTCTGGATTATAACGATATTCTCACTTGTCATTGTGTTAACGCTACCCCGTGAGTCTGGAATTAGAACCTTTATAGGCTCCGTCATTCTTCGATTTATATTTTTACTGGGGCCGGAGTCTACCCTCTGTTTGCTGGGAGTCGTTACGGTATGTAAAATTTACTATATATTCCCAGAAATCTCGTTTACTTAAATACTTTCAAAATAGGTGACCCTCAAAAGCGTTCACATAGTGAGCATTATGGGCAACAAAGGCACTCTGGAAAAGCAGCTAATTAAAATTATAACTGATTTTCAGTTACTTTACCATTGCATTTATATAGCATTTTGCTTTTGCGGTCTGATATTTCATCCCTTTTTCTACTCATTGCTGGTAAGGTGGATCTATTTTATACAGAAGGAAATTTTTGTTATCTACGCATTCACAGCTCTTTGATGTGGTCTATCGGGAGGAGACCCTAGTCAATGTTATTCGATCCGTAACCCGGAATGGTCGCTCTATCGTGTTGACAGCTGTCCTGGCTCTGATTCTGGTCTACCTGTTCTCGATCATTGGGTACATGTTCTTCAAGGATGACTTTCTGGTCAGCGTGGACTTTGAAGAGCAAGACAATGGGTCTCCACCGTCAGTTCCTTTTACTCTATCTTTGCCGGTATCAGGAGAGACCTGTTCTGCTTCAGATAATCTGGAAAACTGCCAGGCAGCTAAGGATGTGACACCACCGATTGTTGGGGGTGGTGAATTGAAAGAGCGTTCGTGCGACTCGCTGGTCATGTGCATAGTAACCACTCTTAACCAGGGCTTGCGAAATGGCGGCGGCATTGGTGACATTCTCAGGGCGCCTTCAAGCAAGGTAAATTACATCCGTAAATCTCAAAAAGCTTTAAGCTAATTGTATATTTTTAGGAGGGCTTGTTTGTGGCACGTGTAATTTACGACCTGCTTTTTTTCTTCATTGTGATTATTATTGTCTTAAACCTGATATTTGGTGTCATCATCGATACCTTTGCCGACCTGAGATCGGAAAAGCAGCAAAAAGAGGCCATCCTGAAGACAACCTGTTTCATCTGCTCACTTAATAGATCTGCCTTCGACAATAAAACCGTTAGCTTTGAAGAGCATATCAAGAGCGAGCACAACATGTGGCACTATCTGTACTTCATCGTCCTTGTAAAAGTGAAGGATCCCACTGAGTTCACTGGTCCCGAAAGCTATGTATATGCGATGGTCAAGGCCGGAATCTTGGAGTGGTTCCCCCGCCTGCGCGCCATGTCGCTAGCGGCTGTGGATGCCGATGGGGAGCAAATCGAGTTGCGCAGCATGCAGGCACAGCTTTTGGACACCCAGCTTCTTATTAAGAACCTGTCCACCCAATTACACGAATTAAAGGACCATATGACGGAGCAGCGAAAACAGAAGCAGCGGCTGGGGTTGCTCAACACAACGGCTAACAGCCTCCTGCCGTTTCAGTGACTCTTTAAGAAATAGAATTGAATACTAGTTTCGGTACATCATTTTGATAAACATTCTTTGTGCACGCACATAAATGTGAAGCCAAAAGAATTGGCTGCCCTCGCCACATGTATCCCATTCGAAACTCATTCTCAATATATTCAATGAGGGATGAACAAGATTGTACGAATTCAAAAAAAGAAATCTCCAAGAATAGTTGAATACCACAAGTAAATACCAAAAATGATTCTGTTTTAAATTCGAATTCCAAAACCCACACTTATATTTTCTCAAATATCCTGATCGATAGAATTCTACATTTTGAAAGAAGTACATTATTATGTAGTAAACTCACTCAGAGAATCTAGGGCTGTTAACATGTTAATAAATCATTTTTCACAACCTTAAATATCTTAACCTTAACTCTCCTCGATGACTTCATAATACCTGAAACTAGAACCTAGACCTATGTCATTAACTTAAAAAGGTTCGCAGAGCGACCTCAATACAATTTAAAAGATGTTCCATCTTGTATTAAATTAAATATATTATTTAATTGTTAATACTGTATGAATAAATTTTCATAATTTCAAAATAATTGAAAAATCTAAATATTGTGATTACCGTTTTATATTCTTCCGTTTTTCATTTCTGAATGATTTACTTATTCGATACGAGTTGTGTTGGTTAAATTAGTTTTAAGCTAACAGTTAGAGTATACATCTTAAGCGCAACTACACTATTGTCAAGTGAATCTTAATATCTTTACATGTAAAATGGTATATATGTTTTAAAATAAATACTATCAAATTAACTTTTTTTACTTACATTTATCTTTATTCCTTGATTTCCGTATATGAGTAATCATCCAAACAAATAAAAACAATAAATACATAATATTTAGCCAACATTTTTATTATTACATATTAAACTATTGTTGTGCTGGCAACTCTATAAATGTCGCTAGAACACTTTTTGTTTTCGAAATTCCCGCATCTTAAGTTGCAAGCACACATTCATTCATAATTTATTGATACCTTTTTTTATTAATATTAAGAAACATTTTACATAAAATTGTTGAATGCATTTTCATGAGATTTACCGTTTGTGGGGTTTCCATTGTTTAATTTGTATAACTACATATTTATGTAAATGTTTGTATATTTGTATGTAAAGATTCATTCCATTGCTGGTGTTTGCATTTCGACATTTAAATTATATAAAGATTACAAAATCAGTTGAATAGCTTAAACATAACACTGGAAGCGACCGAAGACATATAAAATGTTGAACTGATTGTGAGCAGTGCGTGGATTGAAGAAGTAATACCTGGATTTGTGGCAGTTGGAAAAATTTTTTTCATTATTCTGTAAGGGAAATACTTGGAGGGCATGTTGCTCTGGGGATGGAGTCAATTTGGTATTTAGCATGGTAAGTCAGGTTAGAAAATGTTCGATACAATTGCATCAACAGTTATATTTTACGATTATGTGATCTAAATACATGTATATATAAATGTAAAAATGGTTTTTACACGGTCTATTATATTTTTGTAAATGTTCTGTACGCTGATATTTTTTAGTTTGGTTATCTATGCTTTCGATTGATGTGTTCTTGCAACACTGCAATTCTATTGCATTGCTTTACGCATTTTTATTTATATTTTGTGTTTCGTCTTTCGGAAGAATAAGTATTTGAGACGATAAAACATTAGTATTCTGTTAGGTTGCGTTTATATAAATAAATTAGTTATTAATCAACAATATTTGTTTAACTGCTCGTGGTACAAATTGTGGCTTTAAATGTGTTGTTGGTTAGGTACAAAGAAAAATCTCATGGCTTATGTTGTATACCTAATCAATAAGTATTTTTCTGTATTTGCTTTTATAACTATTATCGCAATAAACTAAACTCGGGTGGAAAATTGCCATGAAGCTTCGATTAGTATATGCCTATAATTGCATAAGAAAACGAATTAGATTGCTGCATAAAATTTGCTTGCGACTAGATTGAATTTTTTGCTTTTCGACTTGCCATAGATATACATATATAATTCGGTAATCTACACCGAAAGATTACCGAATTATATATGTATATCTTATATAAATAATATACTTAGATAAATTTGTTCTTATTACACTTTAGCTGGTGCGGCTACCCTGGATTTTATAATGAGAAGAGGATAACATTATAAGTATTTACGATTGTTCCCTGGAATTTGTGCACAAGTGCTGACGTTCGAACTCTTTTTGTGAACAATCGGATCCCTTTTTAAAACATCGTATACTAAGACCATATTCGAAATTTCATTCGATAAAACGGCTTAGCAAATTTTATCTTAACAGCGAGCAGCCACGCAAAATCGACATGAGTTGATAGGTTTATATATTCTTGTGTGCCCATACCAAAAAAGGCTGTTAGACAGTTGTGCCGTACGCGTTATTAAAAACGGCACGGGAACTATCCGTATCCAAGGATATATCTTCCGGACTGGCCAAATCCACACGCACATTCGAGTTGGTTCGGCGTCGTGCCGTTTGCGCAGCGCCCCAATTGCTAAGAGTCCAATGGAATCCAGAAGAGCTTGCAGCTGGTTCGGTATCTACCTTAACCTGGGTGCTGACCTGCGGATTTAGTTAATACAAACCAAATATTTCGTCTACATATGTAATAGGAAGGGTTTGAATCAAAATTACCTCGCGGTTGCCGCATGGTAAGGTTTCTGTGCCGTTGCCCAATGCAGAGCCCGAAACTGAACCTGAGCCCGAGTCGCGAGTACTGCCAATGCTGCTGCTGCTATCCAGGGAATCATTGCTCGATTCAATGGCCGCTCCTCGATACCGTGCCCCAACCTGGACACCCTGAAAAGAATGATAATATTGTATGAATCATAATCATTTTGCCAGTAAACAAAAACATACCATGGCATCACCGCCTTGGCAGTCTTCTATCGATTTTAGAATTTCCCAGACCAACTCCGAGTCCAAGGGGATAGGCTGTTCGGTGTCGCGATTGTAAATGGCAATAGCAATGTGAACGGGATGGGGCACTGGCAACGGAATGAGCAGCTTTTCCGTAACGCTATTCTCCCCGCATTGCTGCTTCCACGGTCGCCATGACTTCTGAGCATCTTGTAAAGTCTTCGGCACATGTTGGGCACGGTGGGCGCGCACCCTCGGGGTGGTCAATCCCACAGACATATCCCTGTTAAGAATTTCACTATCATCAGTTAATCTAACAAGTATATATATGTTTTACCTTTTTTCGGGCTTGCGGAAAGTGAGCGTTATGCGGGAGCGTGGATTGAATGCAGTCACTTCTAGGAAGGGCAGATGCACCTGTACGTTGCCACGCGGCGCATATACATTGCCGAGCAGATCTAGGCCCTTCGAACCAATTACATCGTTTGCATTCTTCACCATCTCCGTATATCGCATCAGGTCGAGCGAGGCATGTGGTTCTAGTTTGAAATGTGTATCATGTTCAGTCAATGGCGTTAAAAAATCTAGACTAAATATATCGGTGTATATAAGACCAGCCAGTCCCGGCCAGTCGTTTACCGTGAGACCCTGGAAATTAGTAATCGAGTTTATCAGTGTAGTTCGATAATTTTTTTAAGATCTTCATACTTTATTATCCCAGAATTCTTCTTCGCTAATGGACAGTCTGCCGATGACATGAGACGGATAATATTTCTCTAAAATATGGGCGGCCAGTTGTATAGCAATCTTAAGGAAAACAAATTAATTAGACGTACATAAAAAATTCTTAGCACAAACCTTTAATTCTTTGGTATTTAACTTTATGCGCGATTTGACTTGGGTGGTCAATGCGGTCTGCAACTCTCTTCGTCGCTTCTCTAATTTCTCGTGTAGCGTACTCATCAGATCTTGCGCCTCGCGATCCAGCGACAAGTAAGGACCAGTTTTACTGATCTGCGCTGAAAAAGGCCCAAAGCAAGCCTCGACAAACTGGAGGAAATCCTGCTGTGGCTGCAGAACCACTCGCTCCGTGGCATGCTGGTAGGCCTGCAACTCGTCCAGTTCCATTTTAGCCTCCAGAGCAGCCAAAGCCTGCTCTGGTCTGATTATAAAATAATAGTCTAATGCCAGTCCAGGTCCAGCAATTCGTTTTACAGCAATGCTATCTGAGGCCGGTACTCGTCCACACTTCTTGATAAACAGATGGTAGGTAAGAGAGTCCCACACCAATCGTAGGGAATACCGAATGACTCCGACTAAGTGATTTTGAAAGCGTTTAGACATTTAAAATTCTATATGAAAAGTCTACGTACCTATAAAAACGACTCCTGCTGCCAATGGACAGATCAACGTGGCCATTAGAATCGCCGCCACCGGTTGGAGCAATCCCTGTATGAGAAGATTCCAAACTATGGCTTCCATTAGGATGCAGTATCGATTCTTCATATTATCAGGCGCATCCAAATCATATATGAGGATCATGTAGATGTGGAGTAGTAGTACAAACAGGGGAATCCATAGAGGCGCAGTCACAGCCAGAATAATGCTCAGCAAACTAGCGGCCAAACAGATAAGGGGGAAGGCGAATAAAATGACCATCGTTCCCAAGAATCCTTTTACAAAATAGTTCCAAGTTCGATTCAGATTTCTTGTCAGTCCCTTTCCAATAAAGCCTTTAAAGAGTTATATAACATCAAGTTTTATGAAGTATCTAACAAAGCGAAACCTTACCAGTGTCAGGTTCTGTCTCAAAGTGCGTACGTGATTTTGATATATGACGCCACAACTCTATTAGACGTGACGCCAGAGTCTGAGTTATGCTCGTCTTCCTTGGGAACAGTGTGCCGTTGATCTGCGATAGCTCAAGGTCGGGCATAAAAGGCTTCACACAGCACAGGGCGCGCAATCCGAGTGGACTGCACCACGGAACTAGAATGCCAAGCAGGAACATCATGTTCCAAGACCAGCACCATATACGCTGTATCATGTTTAGCAAGCGCCAGAAAGGCCAGCGTGTGCTCGTTGTGCGCAGTATCTCCTTTTCCACCAGAAACACCGGTTGGCTAGGATCCGAGCGGGGAGTGACAATGCTTGTGGCATGTTGGCTAATCACAGTGGGAATCACGTCAGACTGGCCCTGGAAGTTGCGACGGATGATCCACGACTGCGGCGACCAAATGCGACACGCCCATTGAAAGCTGCGTGTGGGAGTCTTAGCGTTCTTCAGCTCTTTAAGGAGTACTGGTTCGCGTTCTTTCATGAATATCAGGTCACGGGACAGGAAGTATGCTGTTTGATGCAGGTTATTTTGGGTGCACATTTTCAGCGCTTCCTCGTGTGCCGACCAGGCGCTCTTGTGGAGCCGATTCTCTTCAGCGTGACGTAGCTTGGAGCGCAACCAGGGGGCAACCCGCGACAACACGGAATGGTCATTGGCCAGACACTTCTTATGGTCCTCACGAATCAGCCTGATATTCTGTTCCACCTTGTCTACAGCCTTGTACATAATTACCACCGACTGGGCCTGTTGCACTAAAAGTTCCGGCACTCCGCCGCCCAGCTCCGCCAGCTTTGCATCGGAGACGATTGAGCTGTAGACGCGTTGTAGATACTCCTTCATAACAGCTTCGTTCACCTCTTCCTCGATCTCTTTATCGTTCAACTTCTTGGCACGCAGCTCGGCAATCAAACGCTCGCGGAAATGCAGAAACCAGCCTCGCGTCTCCCTCTCCAGAATGCCAATTAGAATTGGAAGTGCCTTGCGCATAATGTCGCGGCAGAAAAGGCGCAAGTCGATCTCCTGTCCTTTGGGCGTAAGGAATAGGTACGGCACGGGCTGGCTGACCTCGCAGCTGTTAAAGTCGAATTTTTCCATCGTAGCGCGACGCAGCATCTTCCGGACATAGGAGCACAGGCCGTGTAAACAGTCCTCGTACTCGGGCTAAACATCAATAATTTGAGAGTTTACATATTTATTTTTCAATATTAAGCAAACATAAAGGATACACGAATTTGAGAATTTTAGTGCTGTCTGTACAATTTGTAAATTTTCGAATGTCCCAGGATCTTACTACAGTAAAAGATGTGTGTAATATCAAAACCAGTTAAACATTTCTTACCCGACAAACCAACTCGGCTATGAGAAATCGGCAGCGCTCCTCCTTAATCTTATAGTCCAGGTTGTGGGCCAAAAGAGCCGGTACACCAATGAACATGTCTGCAAGTCTGGTGAACGCTTCCAACAAGCCGTGCATCGCCTGTACTACCGAAAAGAAGTGGGACAGGATGCGAGCTCGGGCAGTTACCACCACGAACCGGGCAGCCAGGGCCAGATCGCTCAGAAAGGAGTCTTGTGCCCGCAACTTGCCCTTTTGAAGTAGTTGGGACAGACGCCACTTGTGCACCTGACCAGGAAAGTGAAGACTGGGCACATCGAACTCGCTGTGGAGGAGCAGGGAAACGAATTAGCTATTGATCTTCGGCACGAATGAAAGATCACAGCAACATAAAACACTTAAATGATATAGATTATAGATTAATGACAAATTGTCGGCATGCACAAGCGTGTACCAGATTCAGAATTATGGTTTTCCCGATTATATGTAGGTTAATATGTTTAAATGTTTGCGTGAAAGTGAGAGTGCGTTGGGGTAAGGATGTTTGTTCTTGCAAAGAACTTGTTTCGAAGAATAGTTATAGTTATCAGCACTTCGGAGAATTTTAAGATTTTTTTTTAGAAATTCCGACCCAAATGTGCAACAATTATACTTTTCTCAGATTGTCTTCAATTCCCCTAAACATTTTGTGTGTTTCTGAACATGCAGACTCGCTTATGGGCTTAAGTTTCAGTTTAACGAGCATGCTAATTTATCAGAGCGTCTTTATAATAATGATAAGATAATGGTTTAACATCTAGACAATCAACTTCGATTATAAAAGAAAAATGTATGTACAAATGGAAAAACACCGACTAAACAGATTTGAATGCAGTGGCAGGCTATTTTATAGGCCTTCTTGACAGTGTTTATTTACCCATTTTTACGTATTGTTTCCAATTGTTCCAAAGTTAATTTCTTCGGCTTTCCGTATTTATCCTTTTGCAAGCTTTACAGAAATATGTCACACAAATTTTTGTTTACCGTTTCATGTTTCATTGGCAAGTAATACACCGAAATAAAAACAATTGTAGTGGGACATGCGTTTAGTTTGGTTAGGAAACAAATAAACAGACCACGATAGCTAGTATCGTATTAGTTTTGAGATAGATTTGGAGCATGCCTTAATTTGATTTTTGCGTTTGGTGTGTGCTAAAGTGTGTCGCGGAATGATTGGCAATAGTTATGGAATTCAAAAAAACGAAAGAAATCACTATCAGGTGTGGTTATGTGGCCAAAGCGCGGTTAATCAGCAAGTTGTTAATTGCTAGCTGCACAATTGCCCTTTTTGCATATTTAGCTAGCAATTTCGCATCTCTCAATCCAACATCCGTCATCCATCAATCTATCCATCATCGAAATGAACGGCGCTGTCTAGTGACCGGAAACTCACCCAGTTTCCCGCAGAGTCTTCAGCTGGGCGCTCGTCAGCCGGCGGGGCTCTCCACTCCCATCAGATGCCACGGCGTCCAGCTCGTCAAAGGGAGGCGCTATAAAAAGGTCGCGCAGATTAATGGGACGCGTATTGCGACTGCTCACGCTATTAGTCGCGTTCTTCGCCGTCAAATTCAGACCACTGCTGGCCAGCGCCTGAGGCAAAACTAAAATAGAACTCGGTTAGTATCGTGGATCACCGCAACATTTAAGGAAACTCACCAATGGGAAAGCTCTTCCAGTGGTAGAGGAACTGCTCGGCAACGCTCTTGATCTGCTCCACAAGCTGCTCCACTTCGGGAGGAGCTCCCACCAGGTTGATGTTAAACTCGATAGGCTCCCGCTCGGGGCCAGCCAGAGTCTGGGGACGCAGCATCTGGGTGTCGGATGCACTGATCGACAAAGTGGCAAGCCCAGCAGCCGTGGATGGAACCGAGGCCGTGCATGGAACCGAGGCGGCTTGCAGTGACATGGGCATGGTAGTCGGGATCCGCCTTTTACTCTAGTATTGCTTCCATTTTTGTTACCAATGAAAATAGTCTAAAAAGCGGTAACTACTTAGGACTGGTATTGCGAAATAAATAGTTAAAATGTGATCACTAATGTCCGAATTACTAATATATTTGGATACTTATACTAAAATTGTGGATATACAGATGTAGGGATACACATTTATTACCGTTTAGTACAAAACAAGCCTCTCTAAGAGACTTTTGTGTTTAAAAGTTGATATGTATTACGAATTTCAATTAAAATAAAAGAGACTAGATGTTGAAATTTAATACCAAGCCATTTATATAAGAAATGTAATCCTTTTTTGAATTTATTCAATTATTAATTTTTTACTTTTAATTGCACCCCTTTGACAAAGTATTACTTCCAAGTCTGGTGTAAAGAAAACTACTTTTACGCGGATTCCTTTCTGATAAACTTTGATTTTTTTAAAGAGTAAAAAGTATTGCTAAAATCGGCTAGTACCAAGTGCGGATACTTTGATGGCTGACCAAGCTAATTGAAGTCGCACAAGCGCGCACAATATTAAAATTAATGATCTAATTGAAAATTCACTGGCGCATGTGTAATGGTGAGAATAGTTTAGATTCCAAGCAACTCGGAGAGGACGGTCCAGATGTAAACAAAAGTACACTGTGTGGGATTCTGCAGCTCCACGCACTTAGCATCTGCTCGTACATACACCAACGAACTTTTCGAGTTACCAATTACCAATTAGCTATAGCTGCACAGGGTCGAAACGAGTTCCGCCTGGAATCTCGAGTTTCACCTGCTGGAGAGGAGCATGCCCACCTCAGCCACCTACCACGACCTGCGCCCAATTGCGCGCTTCGCTTGCGTTGATGGGGTCTCCAGGTATGCGTTTCCACGCCCATCAGAAGACAATGTACTGGAGTGCCCCTGTCAGTTAGCCAGCCCCATGCCGCTGTCCCAAAGATTCTTATTGTTTAATTGCCGCACAAACACACTTGTACGAGCGACGAGACGCACACGCACACCTACAAGCAGTGCGCACTCAAGGCGTTTTGTGTTGTCGTTGTCGGTTTTGAGTTACAACTGCCTTTTACCTCGCTACTGATATCAAATTGCTGGAGCCTCGCACTCTGTATGCATCGTAGAAGCGGTTCGCGAGATCGCAGAGCGTTTTTCCGTTCCTCGACTTTATTGAGCGACCAGACAAACAATACACATACGCTGTTTTCAATGCGCCTCTGGGGCACACTTTTCTGGGGATGGGAAGGCAGGTTCACGTGACTATCGATGGCTCATCAGTATCGATGGTACGGTTGACCAGGGCTAAAATCGCAAGTGCATTAAAAGTTAAAATATACACCTTTTGTAAGAGAAGATTTTTGTAACCTATATATGTCAATATGTTAGGAGGCAAAAACAAATAAACAGTCGTTTATTATTATACTATATTATTATTATTATATATAAATGAAAATACCTTACAATTTTACCTTCCATATTATTTGTTTTTGCAAAATTCCAGCAATTACCATAAACGCTGCTCTATGGGGTAACTGAGGTAAATTTGATTACATTGTAAATATACCCTTGTTACTCGTAGAGTAAAATGGTTAACTGTATTCGTTGAAAAGCTGTATTAGCAGATACCGTGCCATTTATAGTAAACACTATCCGATAGTTTGTAGGTGATCTGTCAAAGTTTAACTCATAAAAGAAGGGTACTCCAAAATACTATGGTATCTTATATACCATTCTTAATAAGATTGTAAGACATGCGGATATGGCTCTAGAATCCTACAATTCTGGTTAGCGATCTCGAAATGTATGACTGTTCATTACGCGGACAAACGGGACATTAACACCTTAGAATACCAAATGATAATGCTTATACAAGGTGCTAACCAATCCGTGGAAGAATTCCATCAAGCAGTTCAAAAGCATCCTTAACAAGATCGGCTGCATGGGACTAGGAAGAAGCAGAAATATTAATGACAAAAATATACAGAGATAAAGCTTTAGACATCTTCGTACGTGGGTTACAAGGCGACTTACATCGTATACTGGGAATCAAAGAACTAGTAGACTTACCCTCGGCATTACACGTTTTCCTCAAACTAGAAAATCAGAATTTCAGAGCAAATACGCAACAAACATGGGACTCAAAACACTATTTAGAAAACAGAATTCAAAGCCCCTAGCTGCTCTTCGCAGCTCTCAATTTATCAATAGACAAGCAACCGCCGCACAGTGGCGCATTAGATACAAATGCTACATTAAATTCAAATTTTCGATGACAACGGATCGTTGCGTGGGATATCGCATTCGACAGGTTATAGTTCATAGTTGAATACAACAAATAATTCAAATAGGTTCAGTATTTAAGAAGTTACACGTGTTCAAAGTTGAACCCAAAGTTTTTAGGTTGAAAAAAAGGAGGTATTTTTTGTAGAAAATTCTGTCTTTGCGGTCGATTATTAGGTAAACTCTATGGAAAGGGTCATCAAATCTCGGTAAAACCAAGGTAGAATAAATGGGGTGTATTCCCCCGGGCCCGTATTCCCTGTCGCCAGGCCTGAGGGTAGCACTTGCAGAAGGGGTCGCTCAGGCTTTTTATGAGGTATGGGGGTATGAGCGACCATAGGTAGGGTGGGCAAGAAAAGTGCCTCCATAACATCCGAGGAGGTGAGAGAAGGGTTCAGCCAAAGTGAAAGTATTTGTCTTTTTGCAGCAGTTATTTATTTTTGTGTGGGTATCTCTATCCCGGTTGTAGCTTATTGTCGCACGCAACTATCTTTTATTGAAATTATGTATAGGCATTCCGAGATCTGAGCAAGATCATCACCCCCGTCGTCGACGAGCCAAGCCAGACAATTATCTTGCGTGCGCTCAGATCTCGAGTTAATATCCGGCCTGTTGTATTTTTTATCAGTGTAGCGGTTCGTTACAGCGGGCATACATTTTTACCTGTATTGGCGGCTTGTTTTTCAATCCCTGACTTTGTAATGGTTTTAAATGAATGTATAATGATTAAATTTTATTCAAAAATGTTAAATGAAGTAAAACTGAATGATTATTCTGAAAAAAATGTAAAAATAAATAAAACATTGACAAAACAAAAAAAAATATATTTTTTTTAATGTATTTGTTTTTAAAACATTAAGTATGTACCATATTAGCATTTTCAGAAAAAACAAATGAAAAGTATTTGTCGAAATTGGATACCATTTGAGAAAACTGCCTCAAAAAACATTATTTTTCGAGTATAAAATCTACTATTTATCACACCATATAATCGAAAGGTACTAAAATTACCTTTCATTAAAAAAAATTATGAAAATATCTCAACTGGTTCAAGAGTTATGATTTTTGTAACCCTAAATTATCTAAGGTGCCACTGTGCGCCGACTGCTTTACCACGACAAAGTTTTCATAACTTCGGTCAGCAGCTTCGGCCTACTGCTTCACCCCGACATGTTTAATAAAGGCAACAGTCAGCGTTACGAGGCCACAGGCCCCAAAACCACAGATTTTGGCGGCTTGTGGGCGCTAGAGTGGGCGTGGCAAAAAGACTTTTAGCAAATCGAGAGAAATTTTGTACTTATTTTTTACTAACAAAAATGTGAAAAAATAAACATTTTTCAAAAGTGTGGGCGTGGCAAAAAGTTTTTCTGCAGATCGATAGAAATTTACAATACTAATAAGGAAACTAAAAAATATCAAAACATTTTTCAAAAGTGTGGGCGTGGCAGTTTTGGGCGGTTTGTGGGCGTTAGAGTGGACGTGGCAACATGAATCGACAAACTTGCGCTGCGTCTATGTCTCTGGAGTCTGTATGATTATTCTCAACTTTCTAGCTTTTATAGTTCCTCAGATCTCGACGTTCATACGGACGGACAGACAGACAGACGGACAGACAGACAGACGGACGGACAGACGGACATGGCCAGATCGACTCGGCTATTGATCCTGATCAAGAATATATATACTTTATATGGTCGGAAACGCCTTCTCCCTGTTACATTCTTTTCAACGAATCTAGTATACCCTTTTACTCTCAGAGTATTGGCAGATAAATACCCCACTCCCGAGATAGACGAGGTACCCAACTAAGGGACAATAAAGTATTCCTTGTTTTAGATTTGAAAAGTGGCTTTCATCAAATCATCTTTAAATATGAGTTTACAAGACTCCCGTTCGGTCTAAAGAATGCGACCTCAATTTTCCAGCGAGCATTAGATGACATACTTCAAGAACATATTGGGAAAATATGTTTTATATACATAGACGATATTTTTTACACACAGAATATATATTAAGGATGATGATACGCACATTGAGAACTTGAGAGTTTTTAAAAGACAAAGTCGAATTCCTTGGAAATAAAGTGGCAGCAATTGCAAATTACCCATGCCCTAAAATATATATATAATTAAATAATTGCAATACTCATATGTAAAAAAAATTATAATTTTATTTTACTGAATGATTACAATATTATTTCTTGAGAAGAACACCGACCGATTATAATTAGGCCTCAAACTGAACTCTGATAATTACTCTGATTTGATTGACGTTCAAGCCTCGGTGTGAAGCTTTTCTAATATGGACTTTAGACTTTAGGGATCTGATCAAATGAAGAGAGAGAGCTTTTGAGTTGCTGACTTTAATTGCCTTTGCATTTCTCTTGGATTCAAGTGCATTCGCTCTTGGATACAAGTGCTCTTAGATTCTTATAATTTGGTTTATTGCAATCTAATACTTCTGTTTTTCGGGATTGCGTGTCCGAGCTTTGAACGTGGGAACGTGACGATGGTGCAAGGGCTTAAGCAAGGAATGTTTAAATTAGGCAACGGATGTTTAGTCTACCAGTGGGTGACTTATCAGGAGTTTGGGTTTTTCCACTCAACCTTGTCTTGAGGATCATATGACAGTCTTATTCTTATCTGGTATCTGTTGAGTACATCCAGAGTAGTGTAGGGTGTGTTTGGGTGTACATGTTGTATGTGTATTGTGTAGGCATGTGCTTAAGTCTTAGGGACATATGGATATGTCACTATATATATTTTTGTCATACAAAATTATGCCAAATAGGGGAAGATTGACACGTGTCCAAAAGAATGTCTCCAAAAAAAGTAATTTCCCTAGACAACGAAGCTCTAAACTCTTTTAAAAAGCTCAAAAGTAACTTATTGTTAAACGAAGTAATTCTCTTAACCCAGATTTTTATAGGGAGTTTTACTTAACTACTGATGCTTCAAATTTTGCGATCGGAGCAGTCTTATCGCAAGATAATCGAACTAAATCATTTCTATCTAGAACACCTTTTAAAGCCAAAGAAACTAACGAGAAAGAGATGCTAGCCATAATTTGGGCACTTAATGCCCTCAAAAATAATCTTTACGGAAAAGCAAAAGGTTTAGATCTTTACAGATTATCAACCCTTAACACATTTTCTGAGTACCTGGAACGGAAATTCCAGAATTAAGAGATGGAATGTTTATCTAGAGAATTATAATTACGAGATATTCTACAAACCTGGAAAAGAAAATGTCGTTGCAGTCGTGCCCTCAAGAATACCTTTAAAGCAGATTAACTCCGTTAGCACTACAAAACATAGCGCCGAAAGCCCTAGCCATGATCATAGACCAAATAGACAAACAGACAAATCCGAAAATCTGTTAATATGACAGACAGCCCTCAATCCGGAACTTCAGGAAACTCCTATCTCAGACTACCTAGGTCACATATTGCACATTGACATCTATTTCACCGAAGAAGCGATAGAACAATTTTCCATATTAGCGCATTTGCGACTTCTTAATTCAAAAGCAACCCCTTTGCGTGATATTATATTTTACTTCGGAGTCCCAAAACATATCGTTATGGACAACGAAAAAGCTTTCGATTCCTAATTAATTAAGTTCATGGTGGAGCAGTTACAGATAGCTAGATAACTAGAGTAATGTTAACACATTTCAGAACTTTCTGAAATAATGAGAAGCCTTAGAAAAAAGGACACAAAGAGAAATTTCAAGGAACAGTTTTCATTCAATTTCCATTCAGTTACGAGAAATGACCATTAGAAGTATTCTTCGGTAGGAAAGTGACGACAAACCCGGGTCAATACGAAACAGCCAGGCAAAATAACATTAAAAGATTTAAAAACAAACAGAAAACAGACCTTACAAATCATAATAAGAACAAAAGGGAAATACGTAATTATAAACCAGGAGAACTGAATCGGGAAAAAACAGTACATAAAAGCAATATTAAAACGATGAACTTAGCGAGCTTGTAAGGGCGCCAGTACCAGCAAATTTACATATATGGAAGTTAGTTGCTAATGGAAAAATTTACTAAGTGCAAACAACACGTCAATTGTTTCTTTGTTTGTATGTTACATCTTTTTTTTGTCGTGTTCCCCGACTATCTTATACCAGTTACTCAGCTATTGGAAGTGCGAAGGAGAGACTTCAACACTCACAGTATTTGGCGGTTTGTGGGCGTTAGAGTGGGCGTGGCAAAAAGTTTTTTTGGCAAATCGATAGAAATTTACATGATAAATAAAATAATGAAAAAATAACAAAACATTTTTCAAAAGTGTGGGTGTGGCAGTATTGAGCAGCTTGCGCTGTGGGTATGTCTCTGGAGTCTGGTTGCTTAATCTCAACTTAGTTGCTGAGATCTTTACGTTCATACGGACAGACTGACTGACGGACATACGGACATGGCCAGATCGACTCGGCTATTGATCCTGATCAAGAATATATAATATATACTTTTTATGGTCGGATACGCTTCCTTTTGCCTGTTACATAGTTTTCAACGAATCTAGTACACCCTTTTACTCTACGAGTAACCGGTATAAATAGGGTAATAATGTTTAGGGCAATCTAGGTGCAACTAATAACCCACACCAAGCGACGGGCGCAGCCGAGAAATTAAAGCGTGCGTTGCACCTACATTCTAGCAGCCCACTAACGTTCTTCGTTACATTATTTACATTGAATATGCCATGCAGTGGGCACGACAAAATGTCGTTAGCACACTCGTATTAAATGAAGATAAATTAAGTGAAATAGAGAAAATCTTTAAAAGAAATACATTACTTGCCATCTCTATCGATGGAACAAGCTATGGAGGTTTCCGAAGTCTCTATTCTACATAAGAGAACAACACTTTTGTACATTGTAGGTCCCAAACATAGAAGAAATACAATACCAAGACATCTTTGTAAAACCCATAGTTAAAAACAACACAATTATAAACTTCGACTTTAAGAAAATAGTTGTTGTCGAAAACCTTACCTATGGCATTCTCCAATTTTGTAAAACAGTAGACTATATAAAAATATAGTACTCCAAAGTTAGTTTAGGGAAAGAGCGCTGTGTGGATTTAGCAATGCCGAACACGTATCCAGTATAGAAGACAGACGACGGAATCATCCTATTAAACGATAACGATGGAATCATATACTGGAACAACACAGAGCTTCACCTAGAAAGTACCTGCCTAGTTCAGCTATCAAACGTCTCGATGATTATCGACAAAAAGGGATTCACTAACTTGGAACCTGTCACCAACAGCCCTGTCTCCTGGGGAGCATGTGGTACAGAGAAGAAAGACTTAAGGTTTTATCACTCGAAGCACTAGTTGCTTTGCATATAAATAATACTGGACAGCTGAGGCACAAAAAAGTCCATTCAACGCTCAACAGCATAACCCTGCTAACGCTCTTTGGTAGCAATCTTTCATTGAGGCACAACAACAGCTATCCAAGACCAACAACATTTCCTACTTCTAGAGACCGCTAGACATCTCGAACAACGAACCCCAATATGCAAGCTCAGCGTCTGCATAATTTCTCGCATACGCTGAACTGCCAAGCAGGGCTCCAAGAATCTGTCTGGCAATTGCTCCCACCAGAGCTTGTGATTCCAAAATCCGATTAGCCAAAAATCTTTTTGCCACGCGCACTCTAAGGACCGAAACTAATCTCAATATACAGGTGTTCCGAAATTATGTGCATGGGAATGTATTTTTTTATTTCTCTCCCCGTTAGTCTAGGAGGTTTTTCCAATAGTGGTAGATCTCAAATTTCCTATATCCAGCAGTTTATCTGAAAAAAATATGTTAGTATTTTGAAATATCGTTTTAATTTGTAGATCAAGAAGTGTCTTTAAGAAGATGGTGATTTCCAACCATTTAAAGTACATTTATATGTATATATTCTTGATCGGTATCAACAGACAAGCCGAAATTGGCCCGTCCGCCCGTTTTGTACGCAAAATTGTCTCTCAGTTTTATTGCTATCGGACCACTATTATCATGTAGCTCCTTTAGGAATAATCGGTTAAAGTTTGGGGAAAATGTACCTTCCTTCTTTTTGATCATTACATAATTGGCTTTGCTGTGCTTGCACAAGTTGTTTACGTAGATTTTGAAAATAGTTCTTTTGGTTAGATTGTAAAAGAGATTTCATGTACAATTGCAGATTATTTCAATTCGGAATGCGCGCTATTTATTCTTCTTACTAATTGTAAAGCCAAATTTCACTGAGTTTATTATTATCAAAGTTATGAATATTTTTACAGAGATCGGCTATTAAAGTAAGTAATTAATGGGCATTCTGCCGTTATGGGATGGACCAAATCCATTAATGAAGGGTGGACGAACACAAACGTTGTTAGGTTTTAAAAGCATTCCGTTCCTTGATGGCGAAATGGAGCGCTGGGAAGTGGGCGGAAATAAAACGTTTCTGAATTGCATCGATTGAGGAACCATGCAGTCCGAAGGCTTCAAAATAGTGGCCTGCTTTTGGTACTGATGCATTGGATTGCACGGAATTTGCGTTTGGGTCTTCACATTTATAGGATCAATTGAATAGCCAGATTGGGATGCTTGGCTTGTGGGACGCACACCATTGCTGGGCAGCTGGTTGCCAGAGATAAGACCGATGGAGCCGACATATCGAACTCCTGCCATTCTGGAGTACTGGTGTTCTGCAGCCATTGTTTTTAACGCCACTTCTGCTTCCGCCTTGGCTGCAGCCACTGCTTGTATCTTCATACGCGTCACGATGACGGAATCGCTCAACGGCGGCCCTAAAGATCCATATTTGTCCATGTACTGTTCTGGCAGATCAGGTGGTTGATGTAAACTTATTAGCACGGGAGTGCACATCTTTACCACCCGATGGCGAATGTACTTTGCTGCCTGTCTGTCTAGGCTGGCGGTCATGTGAGGCTCGATGTGTTCAGATAGATACTTTAATTGAGGGACAATGCAGGCGCGTACTGCGTGATTCCCCAACTTTCCCAGGCCAATGACTGCTCCGAACACCGTCGTCAGTGGCTTCATCAATAGCGCCTTTTTGTAAACCCTAGAATATAAAAGTATATTTAAAAATCAAAGAGTGTCAGCGATGGAGATTGTAGTCAGAAATCGAATGATTAAGCATGCAGTGAAGATATGTCGTTTTAATAAACTTTAAGCACTTTGGGAGTATCGATAAGATAAGCATTTATTGATATTATATATGTATATAAACATATTTGGGACATTCACGATTTCTTAAAGCATGTGGGCGAAAGAGACTTTAGCGATATAGCCGTTATTATAGATAGCGTGGCAAAGTTTTGAAATAAACTTGTGCTGCGTTTGCGTCACTAGAATGCTTGAACGCAGCTTTCTATCTCTTAAAGTACCCAGATTCTCGTTGTTCATATCGACTCAGCTAGTGATCCTGATCAAGAATTTATGAGTAAAAGGACCATTTATTCCTCTAAAGAGTGTCTACAGAAGCCAAAAACCAAAAATTCTCGTTGTTCGGGCGGACATGATCAGATCCACCCAGTTAGTGATCCTGATCAAGAATTTATAAGTAAAAGGACCACTTATTCCTCTAAAGAGTGACTACAGAAGCCAAAAACCAATTTAAAGGTCTTTTAAAAAGTTCAATTTAAGATTTTTCAAAGAAAGGAAAAGTGTTTAATGATGCCACTTATCTGACTTTATAGGGGGCGTGAAGAATGGAATTACATATATATAATGATCGTGAATTCTTAAATAATTTAAAGGGCTAAACAGAATTCATAAAATGATCAATGAATCCACACATATGATGTGTACTTGCCCAATGACTCTGGGCAGGATGCTAATGTCGGCAGCGTCGAACTGGCGCCCTATATGGGCCATTATATTTCCGGAGTACTCCCTTAAGGCCCAGTGATCATCCAAGTCAGGAGATGCGCACACTTGTTTCGCCAGCAAGCAGGATAGAACGGCCGGCAGGAGCAGGTGGAGCTGCAATGCAACAGATGCATTCTTCAGCTTATCCTATTCCTCAGAACCAAATACTCACGTATTGCAACAAGCTAAAGCGATGGTTTCCTAAAAGGGCTCTAATCATGCGCATAAGGTAAAGGAGCAGCGACATGTTCTGCTGGGTCACGTTGATAGCCACTGCGTCCGCGATGAACTTGGTCAGCCTGGGCAGCAACACCTCTAGCGAGGGATCAGTGGAGAGGGTTTGGAGGGCCCGCTGGCGCCGGGACTCAGATGTGCCCACGCAGGCCTCGGTAACCAACTCGAAGAAGGACTGCTGTTCCTTGGTCAGCGGATAGCGCTTACAGGAATTTAGCAGCACCCGCTCCACCTTTAACCAGCCGTAGTGGACGGGAGACGGCTCCAAAGAAATCTGCGGTATGGATTCCGGCCCGGTAACGAAAGGTATATCCTTATTTTCGTTGGTTACAGCTTCGCTGATGATTCTGGGTACATTTTTGGCCAGAGGCCTTGTGCAATAGTCACAATGGACCAGCCTGAAAAAAATGTCGTGACGCAGGTTGCCGTCCATTCGGACAGCATGCTGAAGGTGGGACAGGTTCAATCGGAGCTCCCGGATGCGTCGCATGTATTTTCCCGCCTCGTTAAGCAGGTTTGTAATGTCTTCCTTAAGATTAAGGGAAAGCCAATCGGCTACTCCGTCGTCCAGCCGCTGACCAGTGTTGTGCAAGGATATCGTGTGCAGAGAAAGCCGCGACAATGACTTTTTGCGGAATCTCTCGTCCTTGTCGGGCATTTCATTGTAAGACGTTCTCATTTCAGTTGCCTTTTTGTTTTTAAATTGCCACATTCTGGCACTAGTGATGGCACCAGTCGATAGGCAATTCACAACGCCGTTATCGGTCAGACAAGGTCGTCACTCGATACCCGCCAATTGGATTTTCAAAAATTTCAAAAAGAAATGAAACTCGCAGACGAAAGTTTCTATTGCAGATTGTTTTGATTTTTGAATGTCAGTTCAACATTGGCAGAGCTTGCCACAACTTACCCGAGGAGTAATACTATTTCCAATAAAAAGCTTCACCACCAATTCTCTTAACATTGCCCGCCATTTAATTAATTAATTAAGGAATAAGTGAAACAAGATACATCATATACATATGTTGTTGATATCACGTGACTCACAACTTGATAGCCTTATAGTCATAAGGTAAACGGTTACACTAAAAAGCATTCCGAATACACTCTAAAAAACTACGTAACCCTTATTGCCCTAAGAACATCACCACATCATCAAGGTTAATCCTGACCGTTCTTGCCAATATTAATTTTTGATTTCCAAAGAGTTTACTATATGAAAAACTGCTTATTTAATAAATCGCGTTTTAAGACTTTTTGTGTAATTTGTGACCGCTGGGAGAACTTTCCAGGTCGAGCTCCTTTCGACTACTGCCCTTCATAGTATTTTCACAACCGACTGAACTTGACTTTGACATTAATGTCAAGTGAAATTGTAAAAACCGCCTAGTGCGAATGGTAAATACAAAATCCTTATCAGTTTCACATAGTTTGGTATAAGGAATTAAAGCATATACTATTATATTTTAGTAGAAAGTACTGCTCAGACAGATTAATTTTGTTATTATTGCTTAAATACGATTTCGCACTAGTTTAAAGTGTAATCTTTAATATTTCTCTACTAAAATTATTTCCCATGCTGTCGCATACAAAATCAAGAGGTAACGCTATAGTCAAGGTTCCTATCAAATACCCGTTACTCAGCTATTGGGAAGTTGGTAAGACAATTAGTAAAGCATTATTTAATAGTGTTGGTGTTATAGTTTTGGTCGGCTTGTGAGCACTAAAACGAAACTGAATTGACAAATTAATTTTATGCAATATCGCAAATGAAAAGTAATTAAGTGTTTTAGTGGCCCTTAGACATCATGTTAATAAAATGTGAATTAAAATTGCTGAAGAAACCATAGTGATTAACGCCCCAATGATTAATAATATTTAGCAGGAAAATATAATCAGGGACAATTCTAATGCAATATTATTATATATAAATATACACTATTTGATGACCACACTGTGAAATATTGGCCTTAAGTAACGAGTTTTAATTTCTATTTATATTGAATTTCTATCTATGGCTCATGATTTTATCAATTATCAATATTTTTCAATTCGCTTGTTCAGAAAACTTATGTAAAAAACAATCAATTCAATTATGAAAACAATCAATTCAGGTATTATTTTTATACCCGTTACTCGTAGAGTAAAAGGGTATACTAGATTCGTTGAAAAGTATATAACAGGGAGAAGGAAGCGACCATATAAAGTATATATATTCTTGATCAGGATCAATAGCCGAATCGATCTGACCATGACCGTCTGTATGAACGTCGAGATCTCAGGACCTATAAAAGCTAGAAAGTTGAGATTCAGCATGCAGACTCCATACATAGAAGCAGCGCAAGTTTGTCGATTCATGTTGCCACGCCCACAAACCGCCCAAAACTGCCACGCCCACACTTTAAAAAAATGTTTTGATGTTTTTTCATTTTTGTATTAGTCTTGTAAATTTTTATCGATTTGCCAAAAAACTTTTGCCACGCCCACTCTAACGCCCACAAACCGCCAAAAGCTGTCAGTGTTAAAGACTCTCCTTCGCACTTCAAATAGCTGAGTAACGGGTATCAGATAGTCGGGGAACTCGACTGTAGCGTTCTCTCTTGTTTTTTTTATTTATTTAACTAGTAAGCCCAAATGTGGTAGAGAATAAAACCCAGCATAAGCACCACAACTAGTGACCTCCCCACTCTGTGCAGTCAGGAGCGAAGATCTGTAAGGGGGACGTACATTACGCCCATAAGACGTGTCATCTGTACCTTCCCATCAGCGTCCTTGTCGTACTGTGAAAATTGATTTATATTATTTCAGCAGTTACTCGTAAGCACCTGCCCACCTGTTGCATGTACTGAGATCCGCCGTCGGGACCGACTGGAACTATGAGGCGTCCGCCGTTGGCCAGTTGGTTGATGAGTTCGGTGGGCGTGTCGGGAGCAGCTGCTCCTACATGGATTGCATTATACGGTGCGTTCGGGGGGTATCCCTTACGGCCGTCGCCCTCGACGATTATCAACTGGCCGGAGTCCAGCATGCTTCGGTCGTCGGTGTTCAGGTTGGCCTTGCTCAGACGTACCAGCTCTGCCTGGTGCTCTATGCCCACAATCCGGGTCTCCGTACCGACTCCCTTAGCCTTGATGTAACGATAGAAGCAGGCTGTTAGGTAGCCAGATCCAGAGCCCACGTCCAGTATATGTGCACCGGGCTTCAAGTGATCACGTAGATACTCCAAGGCGAAGGCATGCTAAGAAAAAAAAAAAAATAATAAGGCGGACACCTATTACTCTTGTAGCCTTGCAGCCTAACAAAGATAGGGCGAAGCAACGGGAATTAAGATCTAGTCTTTAAATGAATGGCAAAAACTATTATTGTTATAATGTTACAATTATAACTATTCCATACATACAAAGAAAGGCCAAATAGACACTCAGAGGTGACAGGAAAATCTATTAAGATGAAATTCGGTAAAAATAAAACTATGCCACCGATAGCTCTGTCATATCAGAAAATGACAAAAAGAATTGTTTTTAGTTAGTGAAATTACGAACTTTTGTATGCTTCCTTCTAAAAGAATCGTGAGGGCATTGGCTCACATAGCAAACTGTGGTCAGCAAACTGTTTGATTTTAAGTTACCATGTGAGGAGCACTGATGGTGACACCTCCACCTATGGGTTGCGGGGCGTCCATGTAGGGGTTGCGCGGAGAGTAGTGCTTGCGGTCGGTTTCCTTCATCGCCTGGGCCACCGCATCACTTGCAATGACGCCGTGATCTTGGGGATTCGGTTCTATTATAAACTCTTCCCATTATACAGAGCGAATGCAAAAGCTCACCCTTCAGTTGGCGTATAAGGTCTTCATTATTGGCTCCCACGGACCGCCATGCCATGCTGAAGGCACGGAAAAAGAAGCCCAGTTTAACAATCACCAAAGCAAGATGCTTTTTTTTCTCCGTTCTGTTGCTTTGCTTTGTTTAGTTCTGTGGTAATAATGTAACAGAGATGGCAAAACAACGATAACACAATGAAACGATACATTTAAGCAGTACGCAGTACTTACACAAAAAGTTAATATATAAATATAAATACCACTACTAGAGGTTTAATAATTTAATATGAAAATGCGCCTCCATACATGGAAATAAAGAAATTGTACTCTTATTTAACCCTAATTATAAATTCTGACACAGTAATATATATGTCATGCTCAAAGTTATTACTTTATTTAACACCATTCTCTGGTGGAGCATTTTTGTGCCGAAGTTTAAGACTTAGAGCCAACACGAAAACAGTAAGACAGTATAACTTGGATAATGTGACTCTAAAAACAAATACAAAATCACCAATTATTATTCAGCAACACGGAATTCTCATTCTATAGTGCCTTACAGGTCATTGGTACTTAAAGTATTCAGAAAATGCATCCTTTAGGAGACTCACATATACTTTAATTTTTATTACGTTTGTTTTTAAAGATTTTGCTCTCGATTATTAGTAGGACCTTGGGTTGGGTAGAAATCGCCATCTCATTTTTCGATATGATAAAAAGCAGTTCGTCTGACTATCGGGCCATCGAACATGTGCGATCCTGCCATGAAGTTGCTATTGAGTTATTTGTAAACAAGATGTTCAATATAGGAAAAATAAAGATAAAAGCAATTGCAGATCTGCAAGCCCCTACACGAAATAATGTGCAACCGGATTTACCGCCCACGACCAGGAACAGAACGCCGGAACAAAAAGGAACGGGAAGAGCTCGTGCGGCTTCCACGACAAAAAAAATCCAGCCAAAAGCGGAACCATGCCCAATCATAGCCAGCACTGCGTTTAAAGGTTCCAGCAAGAAGACTCCGCTGCCAGGACAAATGCGTATAGATAGCTTTTTTACATGTGCTGTCAAGAACTACAAAGTAAACATGGTACCAAATTCCTCCTCCAAGACGGTGGATCCTCCTTTGGCCAAGCGGAAAGGAAATTCCAGGGGACGCAAGCGCCTGTTCGAGGGGTACACATCCATTTCCTCAGCCTCCACGGACAAGTTGGATGCGATACCGTCAGAGAATCTAGTGCAGCCTAGTCCCCGTGCGAAAGGCAAGGAGAACGCCCTCTCCGAATCGGACGTAATTGACCTGTGCTCCGAGGACGAACAGACCATAAAAAAAAAACCTTCCGTAGTTGCCTCTCCCTGTCAAACAAGTAGCCCTGTAATAGCATCGGATCTTAAAGGTCCAGAGGCTTCCGTACCAGAAGCGCAGCTATGCAGTTCCAAAGACAATCTTAGCAGAGAGAAAATTACACACGTCTCCAAGAAATCCTCATCGAATAATTCTTCACGTTTATCAGCGGTTACAATCACAAAGGAAAACCTACTGACCAAAAACTCAAAAAAAGGAACTGGGCGCAAACAAAAGAAACCAAAGCCTTGCCCGCCCTATAAAGTCGTGGAGGGTACATCCTTCTGTGTCGACGGTTTTCAGTTTGGGGATATAGATAGAGTCACACATTACTTTCTCACCCACTTTCACGCGGATCACTACATCGGCCTGACTAAAAAGTTCTGCTATCCTCTCTACGTGAGTCCTACTACAGCGCGTCTGGTGCGAACATTTATTAAAATCGATGAAACGTACATTTATGAGATTGATGTGGACCAGACCCTGATAGTAGATGGCGTCCAAGTAACCGCTTTGGAAGCTAACCAGTAAGAGCATTCGCAATTTTTTTAGGAAGCTAACCAAGCTGATATTTCTTTTCAGTTGTCCTGGAGCACTTATGTTCTTCTTTAAACTGAGGTCTGGAGAGTGCATACTGCACACTGGAGACTTTCGAGCTAGCGCAGACATGGAATCCCTACCGATATTTTGGAACCATGCAAACATCGACCTGCTCTATCTGGATACAACGTATATGAACAAAAACTACGACTTTTGCCACCAAAGCGAGAGCGTTGACCGAGCGGTTGATCTGGTGCGCGCCTTCTTAGAGAAAAATGTATCTAAACGAATACTTATCGTCTGCGGTTCCTATGTGATAGGAAAGGAGAAGATATGGCTTGCCCTGGCGAAAGAGTTCACTATGAGAGTGTGGACGGAAAGCAATCGCAGCACTGCTGTAAGATGTCTGAAATGGCCTGATCTGGATTCCGTGCTAACAGAAGATCCTCGCGAAGCAAACATGCACGTTGTTACAATGGGAAAAATCAGCTATCCGGTAGGTCTATAGTATTTCTAAAAATATGAAGCTTTTGAGTAAAATTGCTTAGGCTCAACCTTACTATTGCAGCAATTTATTTAGCATATTATTTTGTTTCAGAGCCTGGTTGATTACTTTACTTTATTTAAAGACCAATATGATATGTTGCTAGGCATAAGGCCAAGTGGGTGGGAAAAAAACGCCAAGCCTTCCTACGGAAAGCTAATAAGCACCATCGGCATCGAGTACTCGGAACACTCCAGCTACAAGGAGTTAGAGCGGTTTGTACGCTTCCTCAAACCAAAGCGAGTCATAAGCACCGTTCCTGTGGGTCGCGATTTATTTGTCACTGGAGATGTGCCCACTCAGTGGTACAAGTACGAAGGTCGGGCATCTATGCTGAGTACAGGGTATCAGCCGTCGATATCCACTTTCCTAGCTACGCCTAAACGCGTAATTGCTAAATTTAGTTCAGATATTGAAATGTTTTTGAGCCCCGTGGAAGAGAATGCTTTCGAAGGAAACAAAGATAACATAACAGAGCATGTAACTATTATGTCTAGCCCTACAGAAGAAGAGTGTTTTCAAAATGATTCCGATATACAAGTTAAAAACGATCCGCTGGGACCAGACACGTTTTCGAACTCTGAAATAGTTGGTGGAAACAATGCAATGGAATCCCAAATTCCATATGTTGAAATAGACATCAAAAACGAAACTTTCAAACAATGCAATGTTATTGAGGTCCAGAAAAGCGAGGTTGTCTTACTTAGTAGACTGACATCCGATGCATCAGACGATTGGCTCCTATAGTGATTAAATTGTAGTACAAGTCCTTAGGTCTTTAGTACGTCTGTTGGTAGTTTAAAGATATTTTCTTCTTAAATAATTAGGTATATACATATGTTTGAAAAGAGCTTGAGTTTAATGTGTATAATTAAGGCTTGCCTTTTACATACAATTAAATACTTTACATCTGTATTTTGGTTGATATATATATTTTCACATTATTTAGCTTCCCGAATCCATCAACTAGTTTCGTGTGCAACGTACCGTACAATATGAAATAAATTAAGTCATAGTTTGGAGAAGTTTGCTAATGCTAATAACAATGAAGTGCTAACGAGTGTATATGATCTTTAAATTTTTCACCTATATGCATAATATAAATTAAGTAATAAAGTAATGTGTAATCCACTTGAGCGAGTACTTTCATATTATCTCACAAAACTCCAGGATCTTCCCTTGATTTTATGATATTTTATGCGAAAACAATTGACTACACAAACACTTCACAAACATAAGATATTTCGTAAATACGTAACCATAGTACGGGTAAGTTATCCCATAAACTCGTAATAAAAGTAATTAATTATTAAATATGACATTTTGTGTTTTTTGGCGAAAGAAACTAACATATACAACAAAATACATTTCTGGGCTACTTGCCGACAGCAACCGATTACGATTTGGAAATATACATGATGAAAATATGAGACGGTAGTAGCCGGCTGCTCGATTTGATTTTTGGTTGAGTTGGAAGGGGCTATACTCCATTTAGCTAAAAAAAAAAAAAGCAGAGGCTAGTATATGATGCAACTAAGTACCAATAAATCGGCAATTTACCACCAAGAGAAGAAAGGGCTCTTATTTTGGAAGCGCTGCGTAAAAGAAAAGAAACGACTGCCACTTGATCTGAAATATTGAGAAACATTACCGGCAATCAATAATCATGAATATATAGTACTTACCGCTCGACAATAACCGCTGGCATCTGGACCAGTTGCACCGGCGACTTACCATCCCTCAGAGCCTGGGTGAGATTAAGAATCTGGCCCCGCATCACCGACATCTGACGCTCGAAGAGACGCTTGTCAAAGCCACGATCCTGCTGGAAGAGGTACAGCAAATCCGTGCAGATCTCCTCTACAAAGTTCATATCTGACAACTGTGGCAGCACATGCTCCTTTATTTCTTCGCTAAATGGAGTTTTCGCCTGTGGCAACCATGCCCAATGGTAGGGATAAGCTCGCCAAGAGTCCGGGTGCTTGAAAGGAAAAGCGAGGCCATTGTCGATGGCAGCGATCCGAATGAATGCTGAGTTCACCACATTCCAATCGGGCTCCGACGAAGGGGATCTCGAGGAGGGTTCATCTTCGCTGCTGGTCAGACTGCTGCTGTCCTGCTGTGCATTGGTGGTTGCTCCACCATCCAGGTGGTTTATTTCGCGACCATCGGCCGTCGTATTTGGGATAGCCTGCAGCTCGTTTAGATCAACGATTCTTGAAGCCCCCAACGCATTAGGCAATTTGGGTCTCACAATTCCGTGCATGGTTCTGCCGCCGGTGCCACCCACCTGGGTCGTGATCTTAGGTGCCACGTATTTAATCAGCCAGTTGTCGTTGCCCCGGTCCGTGTTGCGTATAATATAATCTAGAACGACTAGACGTTCAAACTGCAGTTGAAATGACTTGGCCACTGAAGGCGGCAAAGGTTCGCTGTCAAAGCGCCGCAGCCAGTAGTCTGCATCCTTGTAGCCCTCCACGAAGAGCTGAAAGGAGCCAGTCTGTAAGGAATTAAATTGGTTAATACCTAATCGGTTTGTTTTTCGAGTCCAGTTCACCTTTAGAGGAAGGCTCATTCGGTTGAAGTGAGCCGACGGATAGTGCTCCTTGATGCGCTTTTTCAGTTTGGCCTTCTGTCGATCAATGCGGGCGTAGTTAAAGCTCTCGGCAACCAATCTAACCACACGCGTCTTTGGAACCACATTTAGATTAAGTTTTCGATCTACCAAGCTAGCTCCTGATTCGGAGAGGTACCTTTTTAGAGAGGTAATCTTTTTAAAAATTTGTTTATTTTACAAACAAAACAAAGATATTTACAAATTTATACTAACAAGTGAAATAATTTACTCAATTTGTTTTTGATGAAGAATTAAATGTAGTGTTGATGAATAATCACAACTAGTATTATCTTACCCCTGATTGGGAATTAAGCAAGCTCGGCCAAAACAACACGGGCAGCACAGCTTATGCATCCATTTCGTCCACTTTGGATTCAGTCTACCATAGGGCTCCTCGTCCTTTGGCTTAAATACAGCCAGACATTGCTGAGGAAAAACATAAGAAATCGCTTAAAATTGCATAAATAGTATATGAAGTATAACCGGGTATTCTATTAAAATATTTTTCTACTGTTTCAGTAAAAAACCAAAAGTTTTGCAAAAGCCTTATAGTTGCAGTACTTCCCCTATTCACTGATTTATTTATCTATGCGCGGAAAAGTAAAAAATTAACGAAGTTAGACCCAGAACTGGACGACCTAACTCCTACGTTATGCGCAAGAACGGCTAAAAAATCTCCGGCTCGATTTCCTACTCACATGGGAGGCATCCTTGACGAAATAGGAACCACTGCTACCCTGGTAAATGCGCTCAGGCAGCACACCATCCTCGATGGCACCCTCCGCCTTCGCCACAATCTCCGAGAAAAGCGGGTCATCTGTAAAATTCAAAATTACATTAAATCAAATTAAATCAAATACACATTTGCGCTGAAGCTTAAAATTACTGAAGAAGTTTGTGCGTAAAACGAAGATTCGAATGCCTCAAGCGGCGTATAAGAAAAGACTGTTCGTTAATTTAAATTTGACGCATTTGCTTTAGAATTATGGTTTTAATAATTTATTAACACACCAACAAAGAGACGACTGAAAACGAAATCAGACGGCAATGACGTGCCAGCTGTTGGATAAAAATAATTACAGCGAACATGCACGAAAACGCGAATAAGACTGCGATGAAGTTCAAGACCCCACAAACAATTTTGTATAAGACTGCAGATTACGCAAATCCTCTCGGCGCTACCTATGAAATCAAAGTTGTCGTTAAAATCGCCCTCCAAGTCCTGGCAAATTGAGAACACTTGCTGGATGAAGTTTTCGCGACTGCTGCTCGACAAACGCTCCATTAAACAAGTTAAATTAAATACGCCGACAGTCAAGAGGTTCGAGTCGACTGGCAGTTGATAAAGGAGAACCAGGTCACAATTAGCATAGCCAAAGCGTTTCGATAAGGGCCAACCCCCCACTTACAGAAGTTCCTCAGTGGGCAATTGGCGCAATTGCAGCGAGGAGCCACGAATTGAACGGTGACTGTGTCTTTGGAGTCACGCGCCATCGACGGTGAGTTCACCAGAAAGGGCGGATGGCCCTCCTTGTCGGACTGCGTCTCAAGATAGTCCTTGTCCAGCTGGCACTTGTTCTCGCAACAGATGCAGGCGTAGGGCACGGAGGCAGAGGGCACCGAGGAGCTGCTCTCCAGCGCATCCTTGCTGGTTGTGGGCTGCTCATCGTCTCTTGATTCGGCAGGGTACTTGGCTGCTATACTGTTAGACAACGGCTGCTGGCTGAGAAACGTCTTTATGTTGGTTTTCGACATTGGGCTATGTCCAATTGGCGACAGTTGCCAAATGAACAAGTTCCATTTTTGAAGAGCCTTCCTTGAAATTATTTAAATGCTCCCTGACTGACTTCGAGCCCGAGCTACAGACGACCACGATGAAATCCAAGTACACCAAGTGCATGCACACAATTTTTTTTGTTAAGAAGTAGGTCTAGTAGAAACCATACAAGTATAAAAAATACTTTGAAATGTGGGGCGATGACTATAGGACTAGCAGACATAAGACGAACAAAATGTGTGTATCTAGTGATATAAACCTATTGAGAATTCACAACAAATTTATAAATTACTTTCAGAAGTCATTTCGAGATGCATCGAAATCAAATGAGGTGATATTACTCACATGTTTAAATGCAGCAGCAGAACGATCACCCGAGTCACAAAAGTCACCGAAATCGAGACGATACACATATAGCAAATCACTCCCACAACACATTTTATATATATACAATTAAGCTTTAATTGCACATTAAATATTAGAAAATTGTGTATTTGCAAATTATGTACAAGCTTTCTAAATTCGGTACATCTGATTTTCATCAATATTTCTCTAAAAAGAGCCTTTACTCTATCAGAGTTTCCCTGACATATTTTCAGAATGGAACAAATTTAAAAATATTTATAAAATCATCAGTAGAAAGCCAATAGAAGTTTTGTTATTATAGATTTCAAGTTGATAAATAGCTTACACAAATAAAGTGATCACACCGTATCTGCAAACACTTAAAACCTGGCTGAGAATTTGGTACGGTTTTCTTTCTGAAGTCAATAATGCAAAGCAAAGATTCTTGTTCGTTTATATCCTTTGGTTTTATCTTATAACTTTTGTATTGAAGCATACAAATATTATTCATCTTTGCAAGGACATACAAAACTAATTTGTAATAATCATAGTCGATGGCCTCGTAGCTAGTACTATTTACGCTTATGTTTTTTATACTATGTTTTATAAACTATTCTATTATCTCTAATAATATTTACTTAATAAATTGCAATAGGTTTTAAACAAGAGAAGGAAATCTCATGTATATAATCTTTTAAGAGGACGGAAATGCTTGGGTCGACCAGGGTGCCTATGTAGACTCAGAATTTTATGCACTGTGTTTGTAAGCATTGGCATAATTCTTTGTGTACATTTTGACGGATATTATAGTCTAGACCCATACGTTTATATTCATATCTTTTACAGAGGCGAAAGTGCTAGTTTATAGCTACAGATCCATCCCGTATTATTCCCGTATCTAATTTTTAGTCAAGTTGAATGAATAACATTAAAGTCACCAAATAATCTGTTCTAAGCTTCTACTTATTTAAATTGAACCACCATATGCGGCCGTAGAAGTGATAATCATCATAAGTAAAGCCTTAAAGCAAACAAGGGAGCAATGTAGTATGGGTGTAGTTAGTATTAATGCAACATGTACGACTTCATTAAACCGATGCGCACTCACCGCCAAATGTGTTTGACACAAACTCCACATGATCGTGCCCGCGTCCTAGTCCACCCAACAGCTCGCTGATGCGACTTCCGTGACTGGCACTGCCTCCACCCAAGAGCGGCTGTGACTCGCGGTTGTCGCTGCCGGCGTCCGTGGACATGCCCTCGAAGTCGATTTCTGGCACCAGGCAAATTTCGTCGGCCTCGTCATGCGGATGACGGACGAGGGCAGTGTGCGAAGTGGTTTTTAGCGGAGATATCGATGCTACCTTCGCGGGTGCTATGTGACTAATGATCTGGGGCTGTTGGGTGCTTTCGATGCTCTCCTCAGTGCGAACATTAAATCTCTGGTTGCGCGGGTTTGAGCTTCTCTTTAACAGCACTGCCTCCTCGCCATCTTCGTCGTCGGTCTGGTCGTCGTGGAGCATGACCAACTTATCCAGTTGCGGTTTCTGAATACCAGCATCGCCGCCAGCACTCTCCTCCCCTGGCGGCAGCCCGTTTGAGTGGTTCCTCTCCTCTGGCGTCTCTTCGTCATCCTCTTCGTCGTCCACCGACAATAGCATGGGTTCCCGCCCCTTTCTGCCTCTTCTCCTGGTCTTGTGTTTGCCCAAACCAATAGTGTTGATCTAAGGAAAAAGTCAGTTCTTATTGCAGAAGGTAACGTTGAGAAGAGAATGCAATTACCTCAACTTTGGTGGTCAACTGGTTGTTAGTCGACTCGAACCCATTTAGAAGCGGAGCCAGTTGGCTTCTAGGGGGCGTTTGGTCCTTGACAAAGTCCCCGATGAGATCCACTTCGTCCTCGAGCTGGAGCAGCGGGGGATCCGACTGATCCCGAGCGCCGCTCATGTTCGCAGTGGGTGGCAGGCACGTATGTGATTGGACGTGGGTCAAGAGGGCGCGTTGGAAATGTAGGAGGTGCTGCTGCCTTGGATCCGCTGCAGACGCAACAACAAAGGCCCGCGCTGCAGCTTCTTCTTTCGCTTTTATCTGTGACTTTTTGGGCGTCGCTTGGCTATCTGTTATCTGCTCCTCCGTTTTTACTCCGCTTGCAGACCCGCACAATATGTTATATTATATGGACTGGAATTTGATTACATTACTTGTTAATAGATTCAATTTTACGCTTCTATTTCGTTAAGCAATTATCGATTTTTGGCTTAGAGCCCCAACTTGTGTCCCAGTTGTATTTTAAAAACGGATCTTGAGACGTGAAGGATCTCAAATACCATTGAGCTGGGCACTCACCATGCACTCCGCAAATGTAACAAGTGAATTACGCGTTCAGATTTATTTTCGCTAAGAACACGAAACGAAAAATGGTTGACAAACCAAACAGCTGACGCGTAGAACTCGCGGTGCTGCCCACTTGCTGGTTCTCGCCGAGTGGCAGCCTCGCACATGAGAGCGCTAAGCCCTTGGCGGAAATATTTCAAATTGGGGATTACTAAAATATCAAATTTAAATAGTAAGAATTTTATAGAATTTGATCAATTAAACAAGCAAAATAATTTGACTGCGTACACTGAAAAGATTGCTTACAGCATTATTTTTATTATTTATTTTAAACTCTCCATTACTGGAACCCATAAGGATTGTGGAAGTTCTATATTTTATGTTTTTTCTAAAATACATCTGAAACAAATTTATGGGCTCTAGTAATATCATTCTTATTTTTGGTTGGTATCATTCTAATTGATTTAGTACATTTTAATAATATATGTTAGTTGATACTACAAAATGTTTTTTTTGCGTCATTTATATTTATTTGAAAATGAGGTTGGATCATATGTCAAGTAATCATATTGTCAAGTAAGCCTTCGACTCTGCTAATCATTCACTTTTAATAAAAAAAACTTGATTTATTAGGTTTCCCTGTTGATCTCCTAAATTGGATTCTAAGTTATCTGAATGGCAGGACGCAACGGGTCCTCTTTAAAAATTCTCTTTCTTGTATTCTCCGAGTCACATCCGGCGTCCCACAAGGGAGCCACCTAGGTCCGCTCCTTTTTACCTTATTTATTAACGACCTTCCCTTAATAATAAATCATTCGCGTGTACTAATGTACGCTGATGATGTAAAATTATGCTTGCAATATAAGGACATTTCTCGCCATTTGGATTTACAATCCGATCTAGATTGCTTTCAAACCTGGTGCCCGTGATAACGTTTCAAACTTAAATGGCTCTAAGTGTAAAGTTATGACCTTTTGTCGTGCCAACTCAATGCACGCAACTTACACGTTAAGTGGGTGCTCTTTGGACAGAATAACACATGTTGATGATCTTGGTGTTCTTCTGGACCCTAAACATAAATTTTCAGACCATATTTCGTCTATTGTCAATAAGGCCAGGGGTGTGCTTGGTTTTATAAAACGGTGGTCAAAGGAATTTGATGATCCTTACATGAACAAAACCTTATTTATTTCTCTAGTCCGTCCGATCCTCGAGTATGGATCACCTGTTTGGAGTCCACAATATGAAGTTTACTCGGACCGCATTGAGTCGGTTCAAAAGAACTTCTTACTTTTTGCCTTACGGCGCCTTAATTGGGATGCAAACCTTAGATTACCTCCTTATTCGTGTAGATTAATGTTAATTAACTTACCCTCCTTAGCTAACCGTAGAACGATGCTTGGAACAGTCTTTATTTTTAACCTTATTCGTGGTGAAGTGGATAGTCCCGACTTGGTTAGTCGGCTAAACTTCTCTGTTCCAAGCAGATTTACTAGAAATTACGTACCTCTAATTTTAAATCATTGTAGATCTAATGATCCCTACAGAGTATTATGTTCTGACTATAATAGATTCTATCCTACTATCTCTAATTCTGACTCTCTGCCGTTTTTAAAGCGATCAATACTAACGTACTTAACGAATTCTTAGATATTACTACTAGTATACATAAATTTCCTCGTCCTTTACTGTCTTCTATATCGCGTCTATCTTCCCGCGATTCAAACCGTACGATACACGGCAGCGCCCCTCGGTCGGTTGGGCGGGAGGTGTGGCCGTGGGACTCGCGCGAAAAAAAAAAAATTATGAAATTGATGTTTAAGATAGATCAACAATAATTCTTCTTAGAGTCATAAGGAGCTGTTAAAATGAGGTTTTCAAATCTACTTTATTCTTAACATTTTAAAAATTGTGTGTACGCCATAAGTATTCTAGTCTAGTTCAGCAAGACGCTTCTGCGCAGATTTGTAATCCAATCCAGCGCTTCTCCAAGCTGCCGCTGCAGATTAGTGCTCTCGGCGACCAGCTCTATACAATCCTTGAACTTGGACACAGCTTTGCGCAAGCTCATCGGTGGCAGAACCCTGAAAAGAGGTGTTAAACAGTTATCAAGTTAGCCCATAGGCGTTATCAGTGCTCACGAGAACCAGTGGAGGGGCTCCACGAAGCCCTTGGACTTGTCCACCTCCTGTCGTTCGATGGAGATGCCATCCGTGGAGTCCACCACCCGACAGAGGGCGTTGAACTCGGCACTGTTCTCCGTGGGAATTTGGGCCGTGGACACGCAGTGGCTGCCTCCGTGCTGAAATCTGGTGCGGGCCAGGAGAATCGCCCCACTGGCGTTGCTTTGCTCCAAATTAACCCGACACTGGGTGTGTTCCTCGACGAGGTGGAACATGTCCAGGTACAAGTTATCCAGTAGCTGGCCAGCGGCCTCCTTTTCGCTGTTTCTGGTGCTCATTGTAGGCTAAAATAACTTTATTCGCTCTGACGGGGATTTTTCAATCACATGATTGCACAAACAACCCTGACTTATCATTGCTATGCGCCAAGTTGGCACTCCCGTCGATAACAATCGTTATCGCCAGCCCGATTCTGGTTAGCAAACTAAAAACTTAATCAAATCAAAACGAAAAGAAACGTCTGCAAAATGTTTGCTTTTGTCGCGTGCGTCCGTCTTTTTCGCAATGACTTTTAATTGCTGCCGCCACAGACACGGTGATGTCCACTTAAGAGGTAAAACTGCAAAGCTGCAAACTCTCGGGGAATCCGACTAACCAAAAGGGCAAACAGCTGTTGTTGTTTTCTTGCGCATTAGTTGTCGCAGAGGGGTGATGTGAAGGGGTTTGCTTCGCTGTTTGTTTTACGATGCTGTCGCGAGATTAGAGAAAGTTTATAAAAAGCCCTGCCATTAGCATTCATCAGCAGTCGGAAAGCAGCCAAGTTGAAAACACGTTGAGATTAACAGCACCAGCAACAAGTGCATGCCCCAAGTGCAAACAGTTCCAAAGTCAACACAAATATAGGCAAATTCTAGGAGATCGCATCGGTTTCTGTGATAATGCCCGCTAGTTGTAAAGCGGACCTACGAAGTCGCCGCTGCGAAAATCCAATCGACCGCAACGGCAATATCGGAGGCACAGCCAAGCAGCAGGTGCGACAGCTAGCCGATAATGTTTATTAAGCCCAGCTGCTTAAATCCACCATGTGTGCATATGGCAACGGCATCCTATACAATATAGCCATACTATACGTTCATCCACACGTATCTGGCCATACGTAACCGCGATTGATGACAAACATTGACGAAAAGCGTGGCCAAGTGTGCACTGAAAGAAAAGCTTATTCTTTGATTAATTCCAGGAATACCCACAAAAATATTGAATCAAAGTTTAGTTTTAGTGTAAGCAAACGCTGGCACAATTTCTGAAATGATTGCAAAATATTTATCCTTATTACATTCCTCATATGGGCACTTTTCTTCAGTATTTTTATCTAATCGGCAAAATCGTACGTTTCACACCTTGACACCGCTTCACTAAGGGGGTTTTGAATGACTATTCCGGTATACTCTCTAAGAGCATTAGCTTTTTCATCAATAGCCTTCTCCATCCGCGAATCATAAGTACATGAAGTAACATAGTTAGATAGGCCTTTTATCAATCTATTTCACAACTGATTTAGTTCAATCCTACGCATAATTGCAACCATTAATGACTCGTCGTTTGCTTCTTATCTTTTTAATTATTTAGGCGACAAACACCAAACCAAAGCTGACAACGAATTATTCCCAAAGGACTAACGAAATGCCTGCGGGCAAGGATAGTCGAGAATCCAGGCAAACCCTCAGCGACAGTTCCACAGAGGACGTCGGACACACAGGATCGATGACCAAGTCCAATGACGAAATGTGGCGCAATGAACTTGCTATGAACGCGGACAGCACTTACGCTCAGCCCGAAAAGCGAGAGGAACGAAGTCCCAGCACAGGGAACTCCAATAGGAAGATCAGCGATGCCGTAGATGTTGTACTCCGCGTTCTCCTTGTCATTGCCTTCTTGTGAGTTTTTTGTGTTACATTCCAAATGCTGACAAAGTCCATCACGCATGACTCATACATATCTACAGCAAGCTGGAGACGATGACAGCTTTTAAGCGGGAAATCCATGAGGAAGAGCTGTGGCTATACAAGAATCCAAGGAGGCCGGACATCGTCAGGGGCGGGGAACTGCTCTTCTGGGTGATAGTGGCTCCCTTTCTGGTCACTGTCGCCTTCTATTGGTACACAAAAGACATACGGGACTTCAGAGCCGCCAGCTGGGCCTGGACATTGGCCCTGTGCATGAATGGCATCCCCACAAGCGTATTAAAGATAACAGTGGGGCGGCCCAGGCCAGACTACTTTTACCGCTGCTTTCCTGATGGCGTAATGGTGCTTAACACAACGTCAAGTGGCTTAGACAGTTTCAGCTTGGATTTCAATTGCACAGGTCATTCGGGCGATATAAACGAAGGCCGCAAGAGCTTCCCCAGCGGGCACTCTTCGTGTAAGTTGAATTTTGGAATTTAGTCCTTGATGCCCGCTAACCATTTTAATACGCCGACTCTAGTCGCCTTTGCTAGTTTTGGTTTCATAGCCTACTACATTGGCGCCAAGCTGCACGCTTTCGATATCCGGGGACGCGGACAGACCTGGCGGCTCTGCATCGCAGTGATACCTTTGTTCATCGCACTGCTGGTTGCAGTTAGTCGCACCTGCGACTACCATCACCACTGGCAGGATGTGACCTTCGGCGGCCTGATTGGTCTCTTTGCAGGCTATATAAGCTACAGACAATACTATCCCTCCATTTTCAGACCTGATGCCGGCAAAGCACTGGTCAGGTGGCCCAGCAGAGAGGGAAAGTACCAGCGACTATCAGGAAAGAATGAAAATGAAAGTCGTGATGATCGAGCTGACGGCGATCCGGTGCGGAGACCTCTCCTCGCTGGCAAGGAAGGGTCCAAATGGTACTAAAAGCTTTACGTAAATATAGTTAGTTTTGCTTTTCCGTTTAAGCTTCCTTTTTAAACAAATCTAGACATCGCTTAATTGCCGATTCACAAATGTGCTGCTGGTTTACCTCGTAATGGGAAGGGTTTGTTTGTAGTTCCTTTAATAAAAATTAGCGAGTCAATTGCTAAACGTAAATTTATTGCCCATCTTTGGCAGCAACATCGAAATCTAATTTGCTACATCAAAGTGGCCGAAACTAGCTTCAAGGACAGGGTATGCACACTCAGATTCAGGTCATGGAGTTGAACGCCTGCAGCAGCACCTGTTTTTCGCGCTCCTTTTTCTTAACCACGTCAAGGCTGCGTTGTCGCCACGTGCTCTTGCGCAGCTTGATAGGTCGGCTGCCCACATAGCGACCGTCCATCTCCTTCATCGCCCGTATAAAGTCGGCTGGTTCTCTGAAGCTCACGAAGCCGAATCCCTTGCTCTTGCCCGTGCGCTTGTCCCGCACTACCCGAGCCCGCTGGAACGATGGGAATTTGTTGAAGGTCCGGGTGAGGACCTCGTCGTTGACGTCGTTTCCCAAGTCACCGCAGAAAATGCGGAAGTCATCATCGGGCCAGTCAGCCAGCGAAGTATCCTCCCACACTGTGCCGCCAGCGATACGTACAGTCTTGCGGTCCTTCTTCTTCCGCTCCGTTGTCTGGAAGGATTGCAGCGCCGATGATGCGCGCGCCGCCTTAATGGCCTCTTCTGCAATAGGATTGGGTCCGGACTTCTCCGCTTTAAGCTTCTTCAGCTTTTGCGTCACGTCAAAAGAGACGGCGTTGATATCAATGGAGGTCGCGACGGCCACGGTAGGCACGCGCACAGACTGCCGGCACTGATAAAGCTTGGGGGCGCTGCTCAGGACTACGGGAGTGGCCGACATTGGCTTGGAGCTGGCAGAGGAGCCACCTCCACTGCCCGTAGGCACAAAGGTTGACATAAATGTGGGTGGGGGCGGGATCGGGGGCGGGGGTACTGTCAGACGCGATCCTCCAATTCCCTGGTGATGCTGCAACTTGTGCTGCGTGTTGTGGTATGTGTTGGCGGCTATGATCGGGCGCACCTGGTTGGGCACGAAGAGATTGCGGGCGGGAGGCTTCGAGATCTCCGCCTCGAAGCGTGAGAGCTCATCCTCGATGTTGCGACGCTTTGTACCCATTTAAAGTGGGTTTGGGGTTATGAGAAAACTTGAAGATTCTTAGATCCAAACAACTTTTCACAAAAATGCTGCAGAAATGTTTAAGTAAACACTTATCGATTTTATTCCCAATCGATTTAGTAAGGCCTGTCGAGACATGTCCACATCTGCATCATATCTACCTACAATATACCTTACTCAAGATAGCTTGTTGACATCACATATACAATTCGGGTAATAAAAAGAACAGTTATTTTTCTATCATAAATAAAATACAATTCGGCTTATAACATTATTTTAAATAAAAGAACAGTTATTTTTCTATCATAAATAAGACGGCATTTTGGGGCAAACAGATCAGCTCATATAACTATGGTCGATAGATAAATGCGTTCTAATATTTTGAGCAATACAAAAAATTCAGCGACTTTGTACAGTTGATTATTCGGCCTGTTCAAATTACTACTACTATTCCTAATTTTGTAAAAACAGAGCCGTCCCTTTTACGCAAAACCTAAACACTGCAAATGCTGACCGTTAAAAAGTAGTCGAAAGTGCGATAGGACCGTTTTGCAATAGCTGGTAAATGCCTTGTATTGGCTAAGCTAGGAGGTATTTCGACGTCGTCGACACCAGAACTGACTCAACTTGAGAATTACTGTTTTCTTTTAGAGGATCTGATAAATAATAATTGAACTAAAATCGGCGGAAAAGCCCTATCTGTGATAGCAACAAGTATCCTCAGCAAGAAAAAATAAAGCAGAAGCAATATTCCATACATACACAGAATACATACATAAAAGCAAAGGCATTCCCACACAAGCGCACAAAAAGTCGACGGGGCGACAGCAACAAAAAAGTGCGGAAAATCCCAAAACTTATATATTTCTCCATTAATTTGAAAGCCCTAGGCCCAAGGAAAATGCCAACCAAGGAGCGCAACATAGCTATGATGGGCTACCGATCCGTGGGTAAGTTTTTCCAGCAAATTCCAAATAAAACCCATCTGTCATGCTGCTAGCACTTGTAATTGCGTAGTATTTCGACAAAAGCAACAACTATGAACAATTGCCCATAACAATTGCGTTTCACCTGCAGGCAAATCGTCGCTATGCATACAGTTCGTGGAGGGCCAGTTCGTGGACTCCTATGACCCCACTATCGAGAACAGTAAGTGCAACATTCCGTCCGGATTTCTTAAAAGCCAGTATGACTCCATGCTTCCATAGCAATGCGTAATGATCGGAAATTCCCATTTACAGCCTTCACAAAGATCGAGCGCGTAAAATCGCAAGACTACATCGTGAAGCTCATCGACACGGCGGGCCAGGACGAGTACAGCATATTCCCGGTGCAGTACAGCATGGACTACCACGGATACGTCCTGGTATACTCGATAACCAGCCAAAAGTCTTTTGAAGTGGTGAAGATCATATACGAGAAGCTGCTGGATGTGATGGGCAAGAAATAGTACGCTTTTTTCCTGTGGGTTCCAGTTGATAGTTAAGCTTACCTGCCATGCTTTTCAGTGTACCTGTGGTGTTGGTCGGCAACAAGACCGATCTGCAACCGGAACGAACCGTTTCCACGGAGGAAGGCAAGAAGCTGGCCGAGTCCTGGCGAGCAGCATTTCTTGAAACGTCTGCCAAACAGAACGAGGTAAGTAGGAAAACCAATCAAACTAGGTGTTTGCTACTGAGCCATTTCCTTTGCAGTCCGTGGGAGATATATTTCATCAGCTGCTGATCCTCATAGAAAACGAGAACGGCCATCCTCAGGAGAAAAGTAGTTGCCTTGTTTCGTAGGGCGGCTGGGTAGCTTAAACTTCGGCCGAACTGTTGGTAATACGGCGAATCGCTATGGCAATACGAAATTCGATTATATCTTATCTACACAGTTGGGCCAGCGTGCATGGCGTGGCTGGCCAAGCCCCTTGTGCGCAGCAGGAAAATCTAAAAACCTAATAGACCTAATAGTTTTAAGACCACACAGCAAGTAAACAATATCAAGCGACTCAGATGCGTCCGCTAACGCTGCCCAGCAGGTTTTGTGGTTCGCGATTAGCGCAACACAACAGGTTTATGTTAGTACCATTACTCACAACAACAATTCTGTTACAAATTTCATAAATAATTTCTACAAACATTTTGTTTCCATTTAAGTATAATTTTTCCAAATACTATTTAAGATTGTTTTTACTTTTGGTCAAAAGTTTTGGAGTGGGATAAAAATAATAGACTCGTTTTACTGAAGTTACAGATGCGACGAGAAAGCTTCCAGCTCCATTAGCAATGTAATGGAATTATTGCGTTTCTTCATTATAACTCATCAATTAATATCGATATTTTCATGATTACCTAAGATTCCAAATTGTTGTAAATACTGAAGAGCAAGGTTCACGGATCAAAACAATTGGGATGATCTGGGCGAAGACTAAGAAATCAAGGAGTCACCTGGTCACTCTAGCAATAAAATGAAAAAAACGGTACTCCCTAAAATGATATACCGCGATTTCACATATCATATTTTGTCGGACGAATTTAATTAACAATTTTAGGTAAGATTTGGTTGAGTTAATATTTTAAAAGGTTGAAAATAAACCTAATATGAACTTTGATACAAATATTCAAGCCAAGTAATCTTAAATCTAAATGCCGGCTAACAGACCGTTGTGCGGTTTAACAGTGCTGTTAACAGTCAGCTGCTATAACCCACCACGCAAAGAATAAATCCACCACTAGGCGAGTTCCAATCGGACCGAGAGATAAATGTTTTCCGTTTTTCAAACAGTGAACTTGTGCGTGCGTTAAAACTAAACTCCTTCAGCATTTAAATCGCGTCAGATTTTTACCATTTAACGGTAATTTAGACAGAAAAGAGAGCGAATTGTATTAAATGTGAATGTCCCCATGCAAAAGAAAGCGGGCTGGATTTTCTATTCTATATTCTGTATTGCAATTGTTTTTCTTGCCGACTTTAGATGGGAGTGTGTGTGTATACTGGTGCGCCATGCGTGGGTATTTTCACAGTTTTTCGTTCTATTTTAAAATTTTATTGCTCTCGCACAATAGTATACATGTACAACATTATGTTCGATGTTATTATGTTAATTGAAATTTCGTTTTCGTTTTGTGACGGCATTTACCAGTCCCGATTTGTAAGCAATTTATGTACATATGTGGATAGGTATGTTTGTACAACTGCACTCACAACCCGCTAATCAGGTGCAATGTACATACATACATCCATCGATTCGGAATTCCAATACGAATGGGTGGGTACTGGCTTTTCTTGTTGCTTCCTTTCCGGGCCACAGCCTTTTATCGATTTAATAACAAACAAATGGCCTCGAGTCGTTGGACTCTGCAAAAACCGGCACTCGCAATTGGCCGCGATGTCTGGACAGGATTGGAAATTGTAGATGGCAACGGAACATAGCCGACCTAAGTCGTACTTAGCCGTTCGTATGTGCAGATGTACACATGGGCGTCTCTAGTCAATGTCGAGCCAAGTTCATCTATATGACTCGCGATTAAGGGCTGCCTGCTTGTCAATATTCATACCCCCTGGTGGTAATGGAGCTACGGCACCAGGATCTGCCCATATGTGGGATGGGCTGCTAAGATAAGTCGCGATTTTACAGCTGGCTGCAAAGCCACAGTAAACACACCAAACAAGGATAACCTACCGATTGTGCTGTATCAGGAGATTAAACTGACAGAAAGAAAAATCAACGTAATTATTCAGTCTATAAGCACAGATTCTATATTACATAGTAACGCCTAAGGAATTTTTTTTAATTAAAACACATTTTGACACATTTTAAGTGGAGTAACAAATTGAAAGACAACAGTGCGAATTATATTGACTTGCCTTACCTTAATAGTATTTTCACTGATAATCCAGCTGGCCTGGGAGCCACGTTAAGGTGCTTGATTGGACTAGCAAGTTCCAGTGACTGATGCAAAATACTAATATTTAACCAAGGAACACCAGTAAATGCAATTAAGCCGGCTGCATTTTTCAAATTAAAGAGGCCTAGCGACCCACAAAATTCATTCAGAGTTTGAGCTTAGCACATTTTGCCCGCATTAATGCGGCTGCAATAATTGCATTATATATGTATATACGAGCCCACTTGTGTGCATTATATATAAAGACACTCGGTCCGCGTTTTTACATATATGATTTACCCATGCTAAAAAAAGTCTAGATCTAGATCAGTGCATCCAAGCACATACGGTTTTTGTGTTTCGACGTGCGCCACCAAAGGGAAAAGTGCTCACTAATCCAATATTGCAGTGGAACCAGTCGCAATTAAACTAATAAAATGTAGCCATCCTCCATCACGTAATTCAGCCCGATAATCATTATCACACTGAGTTTTCAGACACACACTTGCGGTAAAAACAGTATTTGCTAAATTAAGTACACTCAGAAATAATCTAGCTTGGATTTAGTTCGCTGTTTAATGAAAGGCCCTCGACAATAAACAAGAGAGAACGCTATAGTCGAATTCCTCGACTAAATAAGGAGAAATTTACAAGACTAACTAAAATGTGAAGAAATATAAAAACTTTTTTCAAAAGTGTGGGCGTGGCAGTTTTGTGCGGTTTGTGGGCGTTAGGGAGGGCGTGGCAGAAAGTTTTTTGGCTAATCGATAGACATTTACAAGACTAATAAAAAACAAGAGAGAACGCTATAGTCGAGTTCCCCGACTATCTGATACCCGTTACTCAGCCAGTGGAAGTGCGAAGGCGAGTCTTCAACACTGACAGTTTTTTTCGGTTTGAGGGCGTTAGAGTGGGCGTGGCAAAAAGTTTTTTGGCAAATCGATAGAAATTTACAAGTCTAATACAAAAATTAAAAAATATCAAAACAATTTTCAAAAGTGTGGGCGTGGCAGTTTTGGGCGGTTTGTGGGCGTTAGAGTGGGCGTGGCAAAAAGTTTTTTGGCAAATCGATAGAAATTTACAAGACTAATACAAAAATGAAAAAATATCAAAACATTTTTCAATAGTGTGGGCGTGGCAGTTGTATGCGGTTTGTGGGCGTTAGAGTGGGCGTGGCAACATGAATCAACAAGCTTGCGCTGCGTCTATGTCTCTGAAGTCCGTATGTTTAATCTCAACTTTCTAGCTTTTGTAGTTCCTGAGATCTCGACGTTCATACGGACAGACGGACGGACAGACGGACATGTCCAGATCGACTCGGCTACTGATCCTGATCAAGAATATATATACTTTATATGGTCGGAAACGCTTCCTTCTGCCTGTTACATACTTTTCAACGAATCTAGTATACCCTTTTACTCTACGAGTAACGGGTATAAATATTAAAACCTTTTTCAAAAGGTGGCAGTTTTGGGTGGTTGTGTTACATACTTTTCAAAGAAATAGTATAACCTTTTACTCTACGAGCAACGGGTATAATAGACAAATGGATAAATAAGTAAAATAAGTACATTATTCAACGTTATTTAAATGTGGCTCATTTTTTTTTAATTTGATCGAACTACAATGCTTTATCCAAAATATATATGTACATACACATACTTATTTACATAATTATGTAATTTACATGTTATGTAGTGACAGATTTTGTAATCTGCAAATACCGTTTATGATTTTGTAATCTGCAAATACCGTTTATGAAGTCCCCCGGCTGATACGTTTACAGAAGCAATAGTCGCAAAACAAATCTCTTTAGCCCACATGCATATTTCTTTGCAGCCGTGGGGTTCTGGCCCATTGACCGCAAGTGTACAAAAACGGCAAGTCATGGCACCACAACAAACCTTTTCCGCTTCGCCCTGGCTTACTCTCTTTTCCCCGTTTGCTAAAGTGCCCGTGTGGCACAATTCGAACTTGGCGTCCATGCCGTTCTGGCACCGCAGTGGTGCCACATCCGATGTGGGAGCGTGTGTGACGAGGACGTAGTACGTCACTTCGCCACGCAATACGCTATACATAATGCTTGAGAGGAAGACCGGCCAACCACGGGGTTAATGCCCGCTGGCCTGGTTGGTTGACTGCTGACTGGGTTGTAACGGCTTAAGCGCAGTATTAATATTCCTCCTCTTGTGCAGTTACCACACCACGTCGCGATGGGTTCCGTGCCTGCCAGCGGAACAAAGCGCTCTCCAAAGCGCTGGAAACCCCAATCTGCTGAAAAGACATTTGTTGTCGTTGCACTGTGGGTCACAGCATCGTCAACCCTTCCAAAAGATCCCAAAACACCCCGCTGCACAAATACTTACCGATAACGAGAGCGTGCACTCGAACCCCATGAACACTAATAAGGAAGAAATCTTGAAAACACAGTATTGATTTCAGCCAAATTCCCATTTCATCAATAATAAGATATTATATATTGTAAATAAACTCCATCGAAATAATAATTCTTCGAGTGCATGGGCTTAACTTCAGTTTGCGTAGTTTAATGTGCGGCACGTGTCTCTAGCCTGTCCTGGAGCGATGCCTCCGATGAGTCATAGGCCTCGGCCACCACTGAGAGCCCAACAACCCCAAGCGAGTGTATGAAAATGCCAGCTCTCGTGCCTGTGTGTGGGAAATAAGGAAACTCTTCCCAGTCTTGTCCGACATTCAGATTCACTCATACAACCCATCTAATTTCAGACTCTTGCAATGTCTACCAGCCCGAAACCGGTTAAGAAGGTACCAATTCATTTGCAGAGCGCCCAGAATCGCGTCTACATTAAGAATGGTAAGCTCATTAGCCGAACATTTGCGAGAATAATTAAAGTTTAAAACTGATTACATTACAGGCGAGATCGTCAACCATGACAAGTCGTTCAAAGCGGACGTTTACATCGAAGATGGAATTATCAAGTACGTCTTTTGAAAATTCCTAATTTCAAATAGCTAACATTTGGTTCTGAAAAGCTAGTTCATTTAATATTTCTTTTAAAAATAGTGATTGGATTTGTGAGATTGTATTCTATTTATTATATGCTTCAAAGTCAGTTATTTTTGCACTCTAGACCAAAAAGGATTACCTCAATCCGCAGTGAGCTCCAACGCCCTTTCCAAGCTGATTTGCCAAGGGCGTTGACATGACTCACAAGAAAAGTACGGAAACCCTTACTAAGCCACCCATATCCTACTTCAAGGTTTGTGGGACCCTCCTCAGAAATAACGATACCTGGAGGAGTGCGCACCATCGACGCCAGCGGACTGATGATCATTCCCGGTGGCATCGACCCCCACACCCACATGCAGTTGCCTTTCGGTGGAGCCGTGGCCGTCGACGATTTCTACCATGGAACCAAGGCCGCTGTTGCAGGTGGCACTACCATGATCAGTAAGCAGACTTTGCAATATATAAGAACTGTACTCATTTATTCCTGTACACCCTGTCCTAGTCGACTTCGTTCTGCCCAACAAACATGAGTCGATGATCGAGGCCTACGACAAGTGGCGCAGCTGGGCCGATCCTAAGGTGAGAAATTTAGAGTGTATATTGGGAACAGACATAAATCAAATCCACGTAAGAGGAGCTTTGATTTATAGGCAACAAGAAAGTGCACTTATAGAATACTAGCTAACTTTGTTAACTGTTGATACTAGTCCATCATTTAGATATGTCCAACATTTGGATATGTACAGTAGTTCATATTCATAGCATATTCATATTGTTGCAACCAACAAAATTCCACTGCGTATGGGAGGCTTGGGATAAACTCCTTTATAGGACTGGAAATGATTTGTTGAAACATTTATTTTGAATATATGAGTATATATATGTATGTATGTCATTATCATTATATATTTTACTAATCATTATATGTTATGTATATGTCATAAGTCATTACATAATGAATCTAATTATTTATTTAGGTATGCTGCGACTACGCATTGCACGTGGGCATCACCTGGTGGTCAAAGTCAGTGTCTGAGGAGATTGGCATTCTGTGCAAAGAGCTTGGAGTGAACTCCTTCAAAACATTCATGGCCTACAAAGGACTTTACCAGGTACGTGGGCTATAATGGAATACACCCGCTTCATAATTAATGGTTTAACACCATTTTAGCTGAATGATTCAGACCTTCTAGATGTGTTCGAGCGTATCAGGCACTTAAATGGCGTTGCTATGGTAAGGCTATTTGGACAATTATTAATGTAACTATCTGATTTTATGGTATACACCCATCTGCCCAAGTCCTTTCTAAAGCTCTATTGAAATTATTTCATAATATAATATGGGTATTTGTTTGAGATATAAGAAAAGATACTATTAAATGTAGAAATATTATATTCAATTGAAAGAACTTATGATAGACTTTAATTGTATTACTCTTACAAGAAATGTCTATTAAATATGGAAAACACATTTTTGCATTTCCGAAATAATGTGAGGAATTTTATGATGGTTTTTAGATGTACAAACCAATGTTTGTTTACAACCATTTTCCATCCACATCTATCCTATTGTTGTACAACTTTATTCGTTTCCACAGGTCCACGCGGAGAACGGCGACATCATTGCGAAAAACACACAGCGCCTGCTGGCCGAGGGCATCAATGGGCCGGAGGGTCACGAGCTGTCGCGGCCCGAGGAGGTGGAGGCCGAGGCGGTGCATCGCGCCTGCGTCCTGGCCCACCAGGTAAGACCACTCCCATGTCGCTAGTCAGTGGGGGACGGATGAGAAGAAGAAGCGGACGGTGTGTGTCCATGCCGGTTGAGTGTCACTCACTGCGCCGCACACTGTAATCATGGTTTATTTATTTATGTTATTTTTTATTTTGATTTCTTAATATTTCCATTCTGTATGATGCACCCCTGTACATATTATGCGGTATGCGGTATGCGGCACTCGATATAACCCCACAATAAACGTAATTTAGGCCGATTGTCCCCTCTACGTGGTCCACGTGATGAGCAAGTCGGCGGGCATTGAGCTGGCCAGGGCCCGTCACCGCTATCGGGGGCGATACATAATGGGCGAGACCCTGGCCGCGGCGCTGGGCACGGATGCCACCTGTTGCCAGCACCTGGGCTTCGACGCCGAGGCTGCGCATGTGCTCAGCCCGCCCTTGCGGCCAGAAAAGACGACCCCCGAGTTCTTGATGAAGCTGCTGGCGAAGTAAGTTGTGCCTGCATTCAGATTCCGGGCCGGGACCGTAAATATCAGTGAGATATATTGTTCCGCACTCAAATTATTTGAGGATGTTCTCGATACGCCCCACGATTTTTGATTTAGCTAAGGAACCTTTTTGTATGCAGAAAGCTGCATATTTATTTTTCAAATATGACATGAAATAAAGGTAGATTTCAAAATAAAAAGGATAAGGCACTTGATTTGTTGTATCTTAGAAACCAAACTTTAATTTTTTAGATTCCAAAAATTCTATATACGAAAAGTGGTATTCTAAATGTGCATTTCGGATTGGAATTGACTTTCCCCCATATAAAATTATAAGAATGCTTAATTTGATAAACAAGGGTTTAAGCAATCAATTTTCCTATGTTAACTCGTGTAGGCAACTTTGGCAATGATTACGGTCTCTGGTCCTGAGATAACTTCTCTTTGTTGATACTGGCTAATCTGCATACTAACTTGGTCTTCGCTTTTGCCTGCCTAATTCGTTTATACTAACTAAGTAACTGTGCGCAATCTCGAACTAACTCACTAATCCAAAGACGTTTCCATGTTTGCCATTGCTTCACTCACACGCTCACACATCGTCCAGATGAAGACGCCGCTCTTCGTGTCCGGCCTCACCAGCAAATCCTCCGCCGAGCTCGTGGGTCGTGCCCGTCGCAGTGGCTACTGCGTGTTCGGCGAGACGCTGGCCAGCTCACTGGGCCGCTCAATGAGCGCCGTGCCGAAGAGCGATCGCATTTACGCCATCACCAGTCCCCCGATCCGCGAATCCGCCGAGACACCGAGGCAACTGATGAAATCCCTGGCTTAGTAAGTATCGCCTTACTTTAGTGGAATCGAAGATCCCGTAGGCCTATGCCAAATTATTATACGGCAAAGAATGCTGGATTGTATAGGTTTTAAGCGAGCAACAACAAATTTAAGTTTTCCATGACTGTCTAGCTGACAGATTACTTTTGTTTGATTTGGTTTTGCGCTGGTTAATGTAATTGAAAATAATCTAAAGAATTCGCACCGTTCTTTTTTTTTTGGTTAACTGGTGGTTATATATTATATTTTAAATAAATCAGAAGCACAGTAAAATCTTTTGATTCCTCATATCCAGGCTTCTAGAAGTAAGTATCCAAGAAAGTATCCAAAAGACGATCGCTGAATTTCCCACCCTATCGATAATTGTTTGTTTGGTTACCTTTAACTGGCCATCTAAAAGGGTTACCTTAATTCAGCCATTGATCCAAATTATGTTCACAGTGATGACTTGCAGCTGACTGGCAGCGACAATTGCACCTTCAACAAGGAGCACAAGGCGCTTGGCAGGGGTGACTTTACCAAGATTCCCAATGGAGTCAACGGAGTCGAGGATCGCATGTCGCTGGTCTGGGAGAAGGGCGTCCACTCTGGGCTTCTGGATCCTTGCCGCTTTGTGGCCGTGACCAGCACAAATGCAGCCAAGATATTTAACATCTATCCCCAGAAGGGACGTATTGGTAAGTCAGTAAGAAAACATCCGACCTGTACTTAGATTTGTAAGCGACCTGCGCTTTAATCTTGTAGCCGTCGGCTCGGATGCGGATATTGTGATCTGGAATCCGAATGCGACCCGTACCATTTCCAAGGATACCCACCACCACGCCTGTGACTTCAACATATTTGAGGGCATGACTGTGCACGGGGTCTGCGAATTCGTCCTGGTGCGGGGACGGATTTGTGCCGAGCACGGAAATGTGCGGGTAGCTGAGGGCTTCGGACGGTTTATTCCCACCCCTGTCCGCCCACCGTTCGTCTACGACGTCATCGAGGGCAAGGTACAGTCACAGCCGGAGGAACAACACGATGAGAAGCAGAACGGCACCATGGCTAAGCGGTTCGCTGAGCTTGACATACAGATTCCGTTGCAGGAGCCTATTAGTGCCATGCTGGCTGGCAACCTAGCCATGCCGGCGGAGGGATCATTGTGCAGCACACCCTCGGTGCGTGGACGCGTTGATGGAAAGCGTGACTTGCAGGAGTCTTCCTTCTCCATAAGTGGTAGGTTGACTGTTAACAAACATTTCATAAATAAAATGTATTTTTTATTTTTTAAAGTATTCTTATACTATAAAAATCTATTTTGTATCAACATATTTTTACAGAGGAACTTGACAGGTCTGGTGTTCGAGCGTGCATTAAAGTGAAGAACCCGCCCGGTGGAAAGTCTTCCGGATTCTGGTAGATCACAGATGTCGCATCGCAAAGTGTGTAAATGCGGAATCGCACAATCTCCGACTACAGTGTAAGCCAAAGCCTGCGCTCATTCGATAACTAAAATGGCATTTACTGTAGAACCCTGAAACAAAATCGTAATCTAACCAAATTTCTAATAACTACATAGGAGTATAACCACAAGCCAATTAAGAAAGCATAATAGAATCTACTTCGTCATTTTATACATAGAACCGATTGCCTCTTGTTGATACAATTTTTGTTAGATTCATCAACTATGATGCCTTGAAGCATGTGTAGTTATAAAACAAACAATATTGCTGTTTAGGGTATTTTTTGTTGAAATCGTTTATTTTAATACTTCGTTTATTTAAAGGAGATTTAGCACAATTTAACTCCGTTAAATTCATTACACTATGACAATTGTTTATTGATTACCCGCTTCGAAGTATAGTACATCGATCATGCCACGTGCGACAAAGTGGCGTTTGGGAGAAAATTCGGCATAATACCTGAGGATGTCTAAAAATAATACTTCAATCATTTTTTTTAACAAATTATTATAAATTTGGAAAACTATTTATATTAAATACATACTTTATATGCATATATTTAACAACAAATGCTGAACACAAAGATCAAGCTAATAAACTTTACTATAATATGAAATTCCATCTTTTAATTTCCAATAAATACCAAATGGAAAAACATAATAAAAACGAAACCGAAAAAAAAAATATATATTCTGGTTTCATGAAGTGAAATTAACGAATAACACCAATAAAGACAACATAAATTAGTTATTGATCGCTTTTATTTATATATATATGGATATTTACAAAACGATTTAGCACAATTTATAGATGTATATATACTGTTACCAATTGTGTTGCAAAAAGGTATGACTGACAGACTATGCAAAATCAAGTGCCTTATAGATGAACTGCGTGAACTGAACAGTCTATGCAGTTATTCGTATGAATACATAATTACAACTGTTTTGTAACAATCTTCGTTCAAGAAAAATATTTGACTGCTTCTTCAATGTAAGGTTTTTGTTGAGGTTATCAATAATTTGTTTCAGATGTTTTAATTATCAGAGGTAAAATACAAATTGGTTTTGCCTTCACTTAACTACTTACAATTGGTTAGTGCTCATGCAAAACAATTATAATATTATCATTACAGGTGGCGTACAAATTAACAATCTAATGAACTAGACTTGATATAAATAAAGAGTTTTGTATTGTGTTGGGTAACTGAAAATTGGGTGGTAAACCTGCTTTTGCTTATCATTTTAAAATATTCACTTCTGCATTTTGCTTACGTTTCTAAAATTATTTGTAAAGTGACCTAAAATTGACTTAACAACTAAATTCCAATATTTAGTGACAATTTATCAGTTTTTCTTTTATTTTTTCTTAGTTTTGCGATGGTGGCTGGTAGATATTGTTGGGTTCATTTGATGGTAGATTGTAGGAATGCATGCGACCGCAAATTCTCTTTATTTATCTATTCAACAGCGAAAGCAGATAACATATTTTACTTTTTTGAATCTAGCTATGGGAGCTTGGACTTACTGTCAGATACTATGCGATCGCTTCCTCGCTTACAGTTTTTTTAAATAGGCGGCACACTTAACAGCACTGCTAACTTGTCCTGTGTTAAGGAGACTTAACTTCTTGTGCTTTGCCCGGAATTTCCTTACATAGGCGTCAATCAGATTCTTAATTTTGTGCGGATTTATTTCACCAGACCGACTGTGGCAGATCTACAATTAATATTAAATAATCATTATATGTTTATTTATAACTATAATAATCAAATTATGGTACTTACCTTTGGTACGGCTCTCCGCATAATGTCCTTGTAGTCATCCTTAGTAATCGCATTCTTGTTAAAGTAAGGCTTCAACACCAGTTTTACCTCCTCAACGACGCGTTCCTGCCGATTTAGCTTCCGTAGAAGCTGCAAAAAAAAAAAAAAAATATTTTCTACGAGAACAGAAAAGTGTCTTTAAAATGGACTCACTTTATCCTTATTTTGTAGATCTGTTGCCGAGTTCGGCACGTCGTCATAAAAATCTGAATTTCTTGAACCTAATCATTGAAGAAAAATACATTACAAATATTTGGGCAATTTGACTTCACGTAATATAAATTAAAATAGGTTTCACACCCACCTTTAACTTTCGATTTTCGGTCGGCCTTGCTGCGATGCGACTTTTTGCCCACCGCCGTGTTGTACCGGGAAGACATCCGGATGTTACCTACGGGCGAACTGCTTCCAAACAGGTTATCGAAAATTTCTACTTTCCCTCCGGTTGCTCCACTCTTCGCTCGCCTGCTGCCTTCCATTGGAATGGGGGGCTCGAACAGATCTTCGTAGTCCGCCGAGCCCGGCGAGTAAGGACTCTCGATATCCATGTTGAAGGAGTCGTCTAAAGCGTTGCTGGATCCTCCGGCATTTCCGAGGCCACTGCCGTTGCGAGGGCCACCTATTCCGCTACTCGTAGTCGGTATGTTGCCGACGCCACTGCTGCTGCTGGCCACACTTCCTCCGGCCTTGGGCAATGGAGTGAGTTTCTTCGAAGGAGGAGTGGGACTAGAAATAGAAGGTATGTGTTGCGAACTGGACACCACGCTGCTGCTCGTGAGCAACACGTTAGAAAGAACGGTTATGGTCTTTCCATCGGCTGACTTGTCATGGTTATCGGCTCCACCTGCACCTCCTAAGCTGCCGCCCGTGCTAGACCCAACGCCCACGGACAGGCTGACGGAACTGCTGCTGATGTACTGAGCGGAGCTCACCTCACTCTCCTGCTGAATGGGCCCGCTCTGGTTCGGTTTGTTCATCAACGCCATCACCAGATCAACCGGATTAAGGGCGTTCGTCTGGGTCTGGGTGCTGGTGCTCGCATTGGACACAGTAACATGGATGCCATCACTCTCTCCCTTGTCCATAGAACCCGATCCGGTTGCTCCACTCGCCGGCACGCTAGCTGTTTGCTGCTCTAGGTTTTGGCCTAGAGTTGGTGTCGGCGAACGTGGCGAAAGAGAGGGCGACTTGGTGGGCTCAAAGGGATCATAGGCATCTGGCGAGCACGGTCCCGACTCTGGCGGTGTATTTGGACCAATTTTCTGACCGCCATCGTGACTGGCATGGCCGTGCTGAGGCATTTGCTCCTCAGGCGCCATAGAACATGATGCCTCCAGCTCGTCTGCAGAGTTAATATCATCAACGTCTTCGTGAAGAGGGTTGTTGCGCACCTTGTGCTGCATCTTTTTGGAAGGCAGGATAAACTTGACGAGAGGCGGTTCAGGTGGTGTCTTAGGACCAGTTGACTGCGTCATGTTCTCATACGAGGTCTCCATGATTGCGTCCAAGGAACCCACCTGTGGAGTCTTTTCCCTTTTCCCATTTTCTCTCATAAGATCGTGATCCCTGTCTCGCTCCCTTTCCCTTCTCGATGAGAGTGGGTCTGTCGCATCCTCGCTGTCTGTGAGCACAATGACATCTGCCGGCTCCTGATGAACTTGGAAGGGCGAGCGTTCCAAATCAATGATAGCCACCGGCTTAGCCTCCAATTTTTTACGTTTGCGCTTCGTCTTCTTTATGACTCCCACAGCACTGCCAATTTTGCTATTGGAGGCCATGGAGGCCATGCGATTGCTCAACAGATCCTCCCTGCCGGGTGGGATTGCAACTACAGACTGCTGCTGCGAGCCCAGCGTGGCGCTCGCATTGTTTGTGGTCGACTCTTTGTTAAAACTTACGCTCACCAGAATATTGTTGCCTGAAGCGAATACCTCCTTCGATGGCAGAGGTTCTGGTGTCTGGGTACGACGTTTACGTTTTTTTTCTTTGCGTGGCTTTTCCAGGTGATGCTGTTTCTTCTTCTTTTTGCTTTTGTCCCGCTTGCGTTTCGTTTTTTTGGGCGTTAACCCGCCATCATTATTATAATGTCCGCCTGATCCTTTGGGAGATCCCAGCGGTGGCGTCCAAGACGGGTTTTTATCCTGGACGGCGCTGTCGTGCAGGAAATCGCACCGACCGGGTGATGGCGATGGGGACCACTGACCAGTAGGCATTCCTCCCTTCTTTCGTTTTCTCTGGGGAGCAAGGAAGTCGTCAGCATCCTCAAAGGGATCACGTTGTCGAGAGATTCGTCGCATCCGCGCTGCAGTCGTCGGACTGCCGCTACCCGTCCCCTTCTTCTTTTTCTTTTTATCGGACTTCCTTTTTTTCTTCTTGGGCAGATCCTTGGGACTTGCGGAACGACTTCTGCCTCTGCTGCGACTTAACCTTGGCGTGTAGCGCGGGGAGTCCATATATAGGGGTGATCTATTACCATCTCCGTTGATGCGGTTGGGAGTGTGCGAACGCGATCCTCTGGAGTGAACAGATTGAACTGGACTATCCAGCCTTTCATTGGGGGGAGACGGTACTGGTGAGGGTGAGCGGACATAGCGTCTGCTCGGAGAGGTTCGACGGCCCACGCCTTGTTTATGAGGAGAAGGTGAAGTTCCTGGCGGTGGCGTCGGCGAGATGCTAAAGCTGCGTCGCTTGGGCGAACCAGATCGCAGAGAGCCCCTTGAGTCACGAGAAACGCTTCGAGAGAAACTACGTGAGTTTCGCCTTCCCGAACGACTTCTGTTGGACCGCATTGCGTCACGTCCATAGCGATCCTTGGCGTGTGGTTGATGTCTCGACGCTCCCACCACATTTCGAACATCATAGCGAGGTAGTTCTCTTCGTTTGGGACGATGAAAGAACTGCTGATGCTGGCCATGTTGATTGTATTGAAAATAATGTTGGTGCTGATGGTGGTAGTTTTGATTTTGGTGATAATTGTGACCGTAATGCTGGAACGGTCTGTTGTGGTATTGTTGGTTGCGGTAGTTAAAACGCAGACCTCCACGGCCACGGATAAAGCCACGCTGGTGGTCCCTTCCTCGAAAGGAAAATCTCTGGCGGCTATGCGAGTTGGAACGCGATCGAGACCTAGAATGAGAGCGAGAGTAGGACTTGGAGCGGCTGTTACGTCGACGCCTGTTTCTATTGCGACTTGCGGAACGACTTCTGCTCCTGCTTCTGCTCTTACTCTTACTTATGCTCCTGCTTCCACTCCTACTGCGACTAATGCTTTTGCTGATTCTCGGGCTCTTAGAACGGATCTTTGGAGTGAGACTTCTGGAGCCTGAACGAGGGCTCCTATCTGGCTCCGGCTTGTCCCCACGGTAGTTGCGATCCTTTTGTCGCTTTCCAACCTTTTTGAAAATTTCGGCCTTGTTGCGTTTTGAACGCGACTTTGACTTGGATTTTTCATTGTTGCCCTGGCCACGGCTTCGACTGCGTCGCTTTGGCACGTTCTCGTTGTTCAATTCATCCTCTGACTGAATATCCGTACCGATAGCTTTGTCTGGTTCATCCTCGTCGTCGGAAGCTTTAGAAAATCGAGTCTTGGGACTCGTTCTAGAATTATTTTTATGCGCTGCCCCAGCCTCTTCTTCATCTGCCAAATTTTTTTCGTCGAGGCACGGCGTGTACGAGCGATCCGGTTCGTGCTCACTACCACTTGCGTTGACTTCTTTCTCTATACTTGCATCCTTCCTTAAAGCTGGTCTCTTAGGCGGAGCTGTCTTAGGGCTGGCTTGTGCCTCCGTTTCCGTAACCAACGCCTTTTCAAACTCTTTCGGTTTGTCAATGTCTAATTCCTCCCAGTCGCTATCATCATAAAGCTCTAGTACTCCCTTGCCCCTATCTCGATCCGCAACGCGATCCTCTTTGACCAGTGGACTGGGAGTGCTGCGCGTCTTAGCTTCCTCACAATCTTGTTCCCCTGAGGATGCAGCTCCCACGATGGAGTTGCAAGGCTCGTGATCGGAAAACTCCGATTTTTCCTGTGGAACTGTGGCACAGGACTCTTCGACCATTTCGGATTCTTCGGTTGGATTCTCTGGCTCGTACAGGTCACCATCATGAACTTTTTCGGGGACGGGTTCAGGCTCCGGTCCCAAAGGCAATGGTATATCCGTTTCCTCATCATCATCATCTAATTGTACTAAATCTTCATTCATGTCGTCATCATCCTGCTCCAGTCGAAAGGATTAAATAAAGGTGTAAAGAGAACAAAATTTCATGATTATTAAGCGTCGCAGAAGGGGCTGAAAAACTATCAAACGTGACTTACTTATCTAATTACATTGCTTGCTTTAGTTTCAATAATATTATATATTGTTTTAAAAACTGAAAATTAAAATTATATATAAAGTATATATATATAAAGTATATATATATAATGTATATATATATATAATGTATATATATATAAAGTATATATATATAAAGTATATATACAGTTGCGAAAAAAATAATAGCACCACCATAACGTATTTTGTTCTCGATCAAATAAATTAAGGTTGAGGTACCGATAGTACCAAATACTGATTTTTCGCATAATGCTAGATATTTTTCCTATCCAAAAATGAAAAAAAAAATTTGAATTGTCCATACCTTCATTTTTAATAATTTTTTTTGGGCGGCAAGGTCTAAAATGAGGCGAAAACAAAAATAGCACCACTATCGATTTTTTCAAATATTCAATACTTGTCGGCGGTTTGTTTTGGTGAAAAGCACATGGTTATAAAACTTGACATTTCTATTACTATTTCCAACATTATTTTTGAAACATACCTTAAAAAAAATGATTAAAATGGGACGAGGAAAGCATTGCTCTTCAGATAAGCGTGGCATGGTCAAAAAACCAATTTCTGAAGGAAAATCACACAGAAATATTGGTCTAATCCTTCAATTCTAAAACAAAATGATAGGAAATACAATCACCTACAACAAGAATCCCGAAAAACGTGGGAGAAAACAATCATTGGGCACCCATCTCTTCAAAAGGCTAGTGCCCGAGGGCAAGAAGGAACCATTTAAAGCTACTACCGAACTGAAAAAGGATCTCAACATATCCGCAACAGTGCAAACAGTTCACACATGTCTCAGGGAACATGGATTAAAAGTCTGTAGTCCCAGGAAGGTCCCTCTTTTAAATGGGAGACACATACCCAAGCGCATTAAGTTCGTCAAGGAACATTTAAATTGGTCTTGCGAAAAATGGAGGAACTTCTTATGGTCAGATGAGAGCAAGGTGGTTTTTTTTGGTGGTAATGGATCTTAATCGTATGTAAGACGACCTAAGAACACCGAATATAAGCCAAATTACACAGTAGAAGCAATTAAACACGGAGGATCCAGTATAATAATATGGGCTTGTTTCTCGTACTATGTAGTTGGGGCTATACCATAATATACCATGGTTAAAAACCATCTGGGATCAACATGTGTTTGTGGATATTTTGGTGACGATGATGCTACCCTTTGCCGAATACAATTAAAAGTCTATGACCCCAAGTTGACCAGCAGGAAAGCCAAGGATTCGTTCCAAAATAAATCTGTTCCTGTTTTGGATTGGCCTGTACAGTCCCCAGGCCGTAATCCCATCAAAAATTCTTGGTCAGATATGAGAAAAGCAGTTGTAGCTTCAAAGCTATCTAACAACGAATAACTTTGGGTATAATTAAGGAGTCCTGGAGCAAAATATCCCTAAAACGGTCACCTTGTTGACTCCATGCCAAAACGTTGCGCAGCTGTTATTGCTAATAAAGGATACACTACCAAATATTAAATTATTGGGATGGGCGTAGTTTTAATATACAATCACTTCTTATTAATGAATTTCTTACTGTTAAGTTTATATTTTATGTTTAAAGCATTTTTTATGAAGTGGTGCTATTATTTTTATACTCCAGAGACTCCAGACTTTCGCCCTTTGCCACGCCCAGACTTTCGAAAAATGTTTTGATATTTTTTTCATTTTTGTATTAATCTTGTAAATATTTCTCGATTTGCCAAACAAATTTTGCCACGCCCACCTTAACGCCCACAAACCGCCCAAAAATTTCCACGCCCACACTTTTGAAAAATGTTTTGATATTTTTTCACATTTTTGTTAGTCTTGCCAAAGAACTTATTGCTACGCCCACTCTAACGCCCACAAACCGCCAAAAACTGTCAGTGTTGAAGTGCGAAGTTCGACTAGCTGAGTAACGGGTATCAGATAGTCGGGGAAATCGACTACAGCGTTCTCTCTTGCTTTTTACCTCCCTAAGAGGTGTTTTTGTTGAAACCTTTTAAGCTTTGGTATAAGAACAAAGTAAAAAATTTAAAAACATTCTACTATCATTCATTTTAAGTACATCTAGGTTATAGTTTAAGAACAGTGATCACAAAGATGTCATACCTTATCAGATGAATCCGCTGGTCCTTGTAAAACCCCTGACGGCATCGCCGAGGCATTAGCAACCGCCTGCGACTCCTGCGAGTAAATTGAGAAGTTCGGGCAATTGTCGACGTCCTCATTTTTGTTACGATCATTGGGATTCACCGGTGCCTGCTGGAGTGGGTTCATCTTGAAGAGAGGACTGTTCCAGGGGAGGCTGGCAGGTGGCATGGGCGGAGGTGGTATGGACAGCACTACTGGCATACCCATCACTGGTGTGGCATGATGATTTACGGGAGGTGCGAACATTGGAGTCTGCACTGAAAAACTGTTTGATGACGACGCTACTGAGGCTGGGTGTGGTGCACCTCCACGGAAAGGGGGAGTGGGTTGGTTGGCTGGAAGCACGTTTTGCTGGCGTGCTTGCTGCTGCCGGTTGGGAGTGTTGAAACGTAGGTGGAACGGAGTGAAGCTCGACACATTAGTGTTGCTATTGTTGTTGGGACTGGGGCTGCTAAAGTTCTGGTTGCTGAAGCCACCGCCTCCTTGACCGTCTCCACCACCAGGCAATTGTCGCGAGGAAGCTCCGCCACTACTGCTGGGCACACCACCGCCAGATCCTCCGTCGCCGCCTCCAGCACCACCTCCGCGGTAACTATTATTGCCGCTGTAACGATTGTTGTAGCTATCACTTGAGCCTGCCCCTCCGCCTCTGTTATAGTTCGGGCCTCCTCCTCCCCGCTGGTAAAGCGGAGCCTGGGTTAGATGCTCTTCTGTCTTAGAAACACCTTTCTTTGACGCAGGTGCTGCTTCCGGTGTAAGTGCAGGTCTCTGGGGAAGATTGAGGGTACCATCCGCCCTAATATGAACTTCGCCTAGGTTACGCGAGGCATCATGCCAGCGATCCTGCAGGTCCAAAATGGTAGACAGTATGTCTCCAGCGGCAGCTGCAGTCGAACCTAAGGGTGGCGCTGCTATGCGTGACTTGCCCTGGAGCAAGGCTGCTCGGATTCGCGGTGCTCCAATACTAGCAATCCGCACTGTGGTTTGCACTGCAGTCGATCCGAGTCCAGCAGAACTGATACTGCCGACTACATCTGGATCACTATCGCTGAAATATTCCAAGTCGTTCGCATTCCCAAAGAGAGAGAAACTGGAGGCTGTTCCACCACTTAGATGAGAACGTTGAACTCCTTCCGATTTTACTCCCATCTGCTCTGCAAGTCGCTGGCTTGCTGTAAGACGTCGACCAGACCCCTCACTCGAGGCAGTGGCAACGCCACGACGACGCCGGCGCCTACGTCGTCTTATCACTTTCTTGCTCGTTTTAAGGGCAAACTTTTCGTCAAAGTTGTTCAGATCGTACTCGACCACGTAGGTGCGATGGCGAGTCCTTCTTCGTCGCCGACGCTGAACAGGTCTTTTATTCGTGCTTGTGGTTGTGTGCCGGCTTGATGTAGTAGTGGTTGTGGTAGTAGTGGTGGTGCGGGTACGAGTTCGGGTCAGTGTGGAATCTTCAGCAGACGTAGCGCCTGAGCGAGTGCGTCGCAGGACAGCAGCCCTAATGCGTTCGTTTTGACGGGTCCGCAGGATTCTTGGCGGTTCATGCACCTCACGTACCCTGAGACGAGTCTCCGGCAAGCCCATTCCTCTTATATCCTCGTATAGCTGACTCAAATCGTCAGCCAGCTCCAGCTCCTCATTATCATCCTCCCCGTCGGAGTCAGTACAGTTGTCGCAATACCACGAGCCAGCAGGGATCTCGTGCAGTGGCGGGTCTAGGCAGTCCATGTGGTATCCCTGATTGCAGCTGTCGCACAGCAACATCACATCCTCCCTCTCCGGACTTTCGCAGATTTCACAGTTAGTGACTTCCACAGCGGCATCTGCCTCGTCATCTGTGGCCAATTCGGTTTTGGACTTACTCAGGTCCACCCAAACTTCTCTTACCACCTGGCGACTAGCGTACGAGTTCCGCACAACAATCCGATCGAATGAAATGCGGTCAATGGGACAAGTTTGGACATTTCGAGACCAGGCGTCAATACAGGCCGCGCAGAATATGTGCTCGCAGGTTGCTGGCGTACCAATCTCTTGCTGCCGGAATGTAAGCAAGCAAATAGGGCACTTCTCCAGCAAATCGTTACTGCTGCTGTCGGAACTAAAGCCGTTATCGGGGTCAGCGGGCGTAGGCTGGAGTCTTCCAACCGTGATGGGCGTCCGCTCGGTCTCCTCCTCATCGGAGGATTCTACCTTCTTTCGGTTGATGCATCGCGTGGCCCGGTGATCGATCTGGAATCAAGAAAGTAGTGCATTTAAAAGTGATGCCGCGGAGAAGTAACTACAACTTCAATGCCTTACCTCGCTTCCGCTAGATGAGCAATCGCTCCGCGGTCCGTAGCGACTGCGCAGCTTCCGCGTAGACTTCCGGGGCACGGAGGCCGAATCCGAAGCCACCTCCTGTCGACAGGAGATGGGCCTCAGCCGCGTCGCCGTGGAGCAGGATGGGCGCTCATCCAGGTCGTGGTCCGACGCCGTGCCCTCCGAGTCCTTGAACTCGATCCGCATGATGATGCGTCGGTTCCGCTGCCCGCGCTGATGACTCAGGGGCGGACTAGCGTCGGATTCGGAATCACGGTCGGACATGCTGATGCAACTGCGTATGTGTGTATCAAGCCGATATATTGATGTGTGTACACTGTCTGCGGGGCAGGCGCGTGTGTATTACATATATATTACATATAGGGAGTGCTCTTCGCTCGATTTGCATCTAGTTATCCGCTCCTGGTAGTCTCTGCTCTTGGCGACATTGTCGATACCATTCCCGTGAAGTTGCCTTTCAGCCTGGCTTGTCTATAATTGCAGGCCGCTGTAACCGAAGAGTGCAGGGTGCCGATTTCCGTGAGTGGCATCAATTGCCAATTTTAGGAAACTCCGCCTGGGGTTTGCTGTCTAACCTCTTCCGTGGATAATCGTATAAATGGCAGGTGCGGTAGCCAGTGGGCAATGCTTCCTTATTTTGTAGCCCCAACGCTGTTATTTCCGAATTGGTAGCAAACGCAAATTTTTCTCACACAGTTTCCTTCACACACACACTTGGATTTCAGCCATTTTTTCAACTAGAGGTGGGAGAACGTCAGCGAGCGCTTTCGATATTTTGGTGCCACAGCCGATTCTATTCAGACGGCGATAGGCGTCATGACGTACATATGTTGCTCAATTCGAAATAGTTCGGATTATTAGGTTTCATTACGAATATGTGATCGCTTGGCAGATGAACTAAAATACTTCTGGCTTGTGTACTACAAATGGTTAACTCTTTAATTTTAATTAAACTTATTAGAAAATGCTGTACAACAGGCGTAATATTCGTTCAAAAATGCCTTAAAAAAATATTAAATTGACTCTAGATTAGCATAAATGTATAAAAAGTGCCATCACAAATGTAAGAAATGAAAAGCTAAAAGATTTAAGAGACACAGTTATTGTCGTACATAAGAAACTTAAAAGATAAACTACAAATAAATTCTTTGCATAATAGGGGTGAACGTGGATAATCAAAGATTAGCATATAAAAGGTTTTCAATTAAAAATCAGTTAAATAAGTCCACTACTCTCTCTTCATAGCAGATCGCCTGCTCCGAACGGGTTTAATGACAAATAGCTTTACAAGAAAACAAAAGCAATTTAAAATGTCGGTTTTAAGTTATTTCTTTTTATATATCGATTCATTGTTTTTTTAGTGTACCACCACTAATCAACGTAGTTTATATCTGAAAACAAAAAAAATATCATCTGCTTGCGAAATGCAGGCGGAGATTACGGCCGACATCATAGCAGAGGCGATGGAGGTGCTAGTGAATCACATTCTATACGTGCGGGGTATATACCCCTCCCACATTTTTAAAATAAAACGGATGTATAACTCGCCCATTTTTGTGTCCATATTTCCACCGCTTAATAACTACCTGGCCGGCGTTCTAAAATCCGCTCAAGAACTTCTCCGCCGCCGAGAGCTGCAGTGCCTAGAGCTAATAGTATATCAGAAGGAGAATAAGAAGTTGGAGCGCTATAAAATTAAACTAGAAGCCCAGGATTGTGGCCCACCTGCTGAGGATCATCTAACGGAGTTTGAGCAGGACATGCGGTCTGCCATCTACCAAATCTCTCAGCGCATAAATCAAGTTCCTAAGCTCCCCGCCGGAAGTTGCCAGTTTAAGGTTCATCTGCACACTACCCAGGAGGCATTCATTCGCTTCAGCCAAGATTGCCAGTACCAAGAGTTTCCCTGGCTTCAGGCCCTAAAAACAGAATCCCAGGTGCCACGGCGAACAATTTCCCTTCTACCTTTGGCTAGGGTGAAGGATATGGGATTGAAAATGGATGCCCTTATCGTTTACTAATGTTGTATTCCTTAATCGAAAACTACACGACGTTGGTATTATTTTAAACTACAAATGATTCTAAAAATTAATCGTAGCATGATCCATGGTGGTCTTTTAATGAATAAAAAGCATGGCCAATGGATTTATAGCTTAACATTAGATTCCTTAAAACCAATATTAGTGTCATTCTGTTTAGAATTATAAAGATGGTTGAAGTTTTAGAAGCGTCAAATAATATTGACCAGTACTTAAGCGACTATAAGTATGTTCTCTATAGTAGTCCCTGGCGTTTCAGATCCTCGAACGTCTTTCGGTTGACAACGTTTCCCAGCGAGTCCTCAAACTCTTCCTCCTGATCGGCTATCCAGCGCTCGCTTTGCTTTTGGGACTTGAGTTTCTCCCACAACGTGATTGCGTCCTCGATCTGGGTGACATTGGCGAAATGGGCGGTGTTTGGAATGCCGAGGCATCGCATGCCATGCGCATGACGCCACTCGGCGAAGTGTCGTTGGAAAGCCTTAGGCCCCTTGTAGGTGAAGTTTCCGCATATTTCGCAATTATAGCTGATATTTAGGCCGTGCAGTTTATACAACCAGTAGGGGATAGGTTTACCGTCCCATCCGAGAGGCAGGTTTTTGGGATTGTACGGAACGTCGTCCGCGTCGAGATCATCTTCGTTGTCCGACTCGCTGGCCTCCACATCGCTATCATCTCGCTCGCCCCCGGTCCGAGCCTGCTTTCTTTGCACATTCTCCTTGGTAGCCGCTCTTTGCTCAGACAACAGCTCCGCGTATTTGTACAACAGCGCCTCTAGCTGGGCAATATCTTTTTGACGTTCATGCTCCCGTGACTGCGCACTGGCACTCTTTGCGCTGGGCTTCTTGGCCATCAGTGCGGGATCCAAAGTACTTTTACCTTTCGTAGAAAATAGACGCTGTGCTCGTTCCTCCAGCGTGCCGCCGCACTTAAGGCCTAGAGCCACCAACGCTGATTTCAGACGATCCAATCCTAGGGAGGCCAGCTCCTCCCAGCTGGAGAAGGCGGATAGATCAAGGTGGGCGCCGGTGTTGGCTAGCGCCGACTCAGTTTCCTTAATTGAAAAACCCGGACACGTGCCCATCAGCCACTGGCGCTGGAAGTCGAGCTCCACCTTCAGCAGCTCCCCCTCCAAGTCGAGAAGTGGCTGAATTCGCAGTATAAAGTGGTGCAGGTAGTCGTTAAGGGTCTCTATGTACAAGCGGTATTCGCGATTCTTGCGCTCTCGCGGAATATCGAAGACGTGGTCAAAGGACATAAGGTAAGTAATATAGTCCAGCTTCTCCACGGCTCGCAAGTTAAGGTACAGCTCGTAGCACTCGTTGAGGTCCAGATATCGACCGCCGCCCTCCTCGTCTGTGAACTCCACCAGGGCACTCATGTCGTCCGGATTGTTGTACACCCGAATCATCTCGTCGAACTCGACGGACAGCGGTACGCTGACCTCCGCCGGATGAGACTTATAGAACTGCTTGATTTGCTTGAGGCGGGCGTAAAACTCGTTGAACTCGTTGGGCCCCGAAAGAGCGGCGATCTCCGCCTTTCGCTCATTGTCCTTGTCCTCGTAAAGATCGCGCAGCTGAGACGTGGCATTGTGGTGAAGTTCCATGAGGTACTTAAGCCGGTGCTCCGAATGGATGCGCTCCTTTTCACCCGGCTTTTTGGTTGCATGCTCGTCCACCATCAGTTTGACCAGGCGCTCGCGTTCCTCGTGTAAGCGCCGCTGCTGCTCCAAGAGTGTCTCCATGGCTCTCAAATGTAATGATTTCAAGCGCGAAAATATATAGTTGAAAAGGACTCAAAGGCTCAGCGAAATCCCGAAGAAAAACAAATTTTTGTCAGCGTGTCTATATTAAAATACACTCACCACAAAGCAGGGATGGCAAAAATTTTCACATCATATTTTTAGTCAGGTTGTAATACTCAAATCACACTGTCGATTAAAAACACAATCTTGAATGCAGATGCTTTTCTTGGCTGTCATAATGAAAATACATTTGTTTATTGCTTCAAAATAAGGGTAGGTTATGCAAAAAATATATAAATTATAAATAAAGATTTTAAAGGATTTTGTATTATTATTTTTAATAAAAACTATATGAACATAAAATATTTTAAAAATACCTTTCTTGTTTAGTTGGTATTCGTCTGGTCGATTAAACTGAATACCCCTTCTGTTACAAATGCGATAACAATTCCATCGGTGCTCTGACAGCTCCAATAAATACACATTTTTACCCATCCAATCGCAGGGTCACACTTTCGTGAAATCATATGATCGATTTGCAGTGAAAATTTTCAGACGTTGGGCAGAAGGCAAAAGTAACTTATCGTTTTCCACTCTCCTCGTGTTCGGCCTCGGTTTCCAACTCAGCTCCGATGTGAATTTATTAGTTTAATTCAATTTGCAATTATTTCAGGCACTGTTGTACGTGGGCTTCTTCGAAACACTTGAATTTCTTTTCGGTTTGTGCAGTGAAAAATACAGTCAAAATGGCACTGAGCGATGCTGATGTACAAAAGCAGGTAATTGAAATTGGAAACGGGAAGGCGATCAATGTCGTAGAGAATCAAGCAAAATGAGATATTTCTCCAAATTTTGCTTTTGCAATAAAGATGGCGAAGTCATGGGATCTCCCAGGTCATGTGAACTTTTCACCGCCAGTCGAGTTATACTGACACCCTTCCAACTGAGCCAGATCATTTAGGTAATGCCGGAGTTTTAGCAGATTTGTTGGTTAAAAAGGACATAAATGTATTTGTCCAATATACTTTGCGTTAAAAGTAAGTACAAATTCGTGCTGGTCATGTGACACGGCCCCCGCAATGGGGCAATGTGTTGGAGCGAGACGACTAGCCCTGCACCCCACACTCGCACTCTCTGTCACACGACCAGCGGACCCCTTACGTTATCAAAACTTAAACGAAAATAAATAGAGGCTAGGGTCTTGGACATCTCCCTTGTCCACTAAATGCAGTTATCATGTGACACACAGGCAACTACTAAACAGGAGGACTGTTTCAGATCAAACACATGATGGCGTTCATTGAGCAGGAGGCCAATGAGAAAGCCGAGGAGATCGACGCCAAGGCCGAGGAGGAGTTCAACATCGAGAAGGGACGCCTCGTCCAGCAGCAACGTCTCAAGATCATGGAGTACTACGAAAAGAAAGAGAAGCAAGTGGAGCTGCAGAAAAAGATACAGTCTTCCAACATGCTCAACCAGGCTCGTCTGAAGGTGGGTGTCTTTTAGTTGGGTCGCCATAAGCACATGAAAACTAAGGGTTTTCATTCGTAATTCTCTGTAGGTGCTAAAAGTGCGCGAAGACCATGTGAGCAGCGTGCTGGATGATGCCCGCAAGCGTCTCGGCGAAGTCACCAAGAAGCAGTCCGAGTACCAGACTGTGCTCACCAAGCTCATCGTTCAGGGCCTGTTTCAGATCATGGAGCCAAAGGTGATCCTGCGCTGCCGCGAGGTGGACGTGCCTCTGGTACGTGATGTCCTGCCTACCGCTGTGGAGCAATACAAGGCCCAGATCCAACAGAACGTCGATTTGTTTATCGACGAGAAAGACTTCCTCTCTGCTGACACCTGCGGTGGTGTTGAGCTGCTGGCTCTCAACGGACGCATCAAGGTATGTACTGACCGTTCGGTGGAAAATGAGAAATCCGAAATTATCTTTTAAACCACTTCAGGTGCCCAATACGCTGGAGTCCAGATTAGAGCTCATTTCGCAGCAGCTGGTGCCCGAGATTCGTAACGCCCTTTTCGGCCGAAACGTCAATCGCAAATTCACCGACTAAATTCTATAAGTGCAAAACAAAATATAACTAACCAGAAAGAGAACCAGCATCAACACCTATCCAGCAGAAACAGTTCAAGTTATTACAACAGAAGCTCCACCCACTAAATATTGTACCCAAGTAAACTCATCCTTTGGCAGTCAGGCAACAGCTAGGATTATATTCGATTTCAAAATTCTTTTGCCGTTTTATAGTGAAACTGAAACACTCAAGAATATTTCGGTCCTTGTGTACGCAACAGTTATAATAGTAACCACACTAAACACGCATATATATTATCCGATATATATGTCTGTATGCCAATACTTACTATATAGTTTAGAGGACTTGATCCTAGAAGCATATGAAAGCATAATACGAGTTTGTTAAAGTTTGTTCGTTGTTTTTTTTTCATATGCACATATTTCTGAGCAGTAGGTCCAGACATGTGCTTATAAATTTTAAAATTTTGCATACATTCCTGTCCAAGAATTTGTATTTCAGTTTTGCCCCCTTTTTTTGTACATTATGTTCTGTAGTCTTTGTTAAATATCTATATGTCTATGTCGTTTATGTTTGTAATTATCAAGTGCAGCGTTTAGGAGGAACAACAGCAGTGGATCGCAATTTTTAAAGAGCCGCTGGCAGGTTGCGCATGTTACCACACAGCATTGTTGCCCAGCGAAACACCGAAATGGACCTAAACCACCGATTTCGCTGCTTCGTGGGCAACGGACGCATGTGCAGCTGCCACCGGCTCAACAAAAGTCCCGAAAATCTTCAATGTCTGTTGTTGAGATACCGAAGGTAAAGAATACACACTGTTTAGCACGCAACACGTAAAACCTATAACACATACGACGATTAAGTATTGCCAAGTGGGCCAAGTAGTTAAATTGTTGATGATTAAGTGCAGCTTCCACACCCTTATATAACAACTTAAAAGAAAATATGAAAAAATGGAAAATTAGATATACAATTTAGGGGACTGCCGAACTGCTACCGTTTCCACCTGCCGCTGCACCATCATATCAGGCTCTAAAACAACACCATGTTGATACACACGACTAGCACGCAGGAACTACAGCAAATTTGAACCTTGTATTTGCATGTTTGCCAATGTTCATAGTGTATTCTTCTAGCTCATTTTCTAACCGTTACCAAGTAAATCGAAATTGTTCAAAGATGAATAACTTCAAGTTTAGCAAACAAATTCTAATAGCATATGCGTTATTATATAACATCGAGTACTATATACATTACATGAAATACAAAATGCAAGTAAAATTACTTTTAAACACAATTTATGTTGAATAAAACAGTATTTCCAAAAACTAAACTTAACTATAACATCTTCCCTTTGCTTTGTTGATCTTAACAATAAAATTTGGGGTCAACCATTTTAAGAAATAAAATCGACGACTTCAAACTACTTCAGGATCACTACACCCGCAGTAAACATTATCGCAAAAGCTAGCTGGGGTTGCCGGCATGGTGCCGCCCTAAAGCGGCTTGCAGTAGGAATGGGGACCCCGCATGAAGACCTCGATGAGCTGACAATGTAATCTGCAAGTTACAAGACTGTTAAAAAACGATTTATTGGTGGTAAATGTGTAACAAACTCACCTCATGGTTATGTGCATGTTAGAAACCACCTCCCTATCATAGTTCCAGCTAGAAAACTGCGTAGACCAGGAGTTGGGAGTTGGCGGCTATTTCTTCAGGCGGAATTATCGGGTGGGAAGACCCTACCAAACTGTAGCCTTCTTCGCTAGCAGAAAACGTTCTGAACTGGAATTCCCTTGTACTATATACCCCTTACAAACGGCAAATTGCGCTGGAGTAGGTAGATGTTTTTTAAAGTTTTTTTTTTGTTTTCTACGAATTTCAATTGTATTCTTTCAATTTGCATTTATATTGCTACTTAAATAATTGTAACAGTCTCCGACCGTATAAAGTTATATATTCTTGATCATTTTTATTCAGAGAGGATGGCTCTGGTGGCTAGTAGGTCTACGTAAAATAACTTATCTGTCACAAGTTACTCTCGTTGTTGGTTGTTATACTCGTTACTCGTAGAGTAAAAGGGTATATTAGATTCATTGAAAAGTATGTAACAGGTAGAAGGAAGCGTTTTCGACCATATATTCTTGATCAGAATTAATAAAAGTATGTAACGGGTAGAAGGAAGCGTTTTCGACCATATATTCTTGATCAGAATTAATAGCCGACTCGATCTGGCCATGTCCGTCTGTACGTCCATCTGTCCGTATCTCAGGAACTATAACAGCTAGAAAAGCAGACTCCGAGACAAAGACGCTGCGGAAGTTAGTGACTCATTTTTCCACGCCCACAAGCCTCCCAATACTGTCACGCTCACAATTTCGAAACATTATTATTTTTTAATTCTTTTTTCTCTTGTTGTATATAAGTTAGTTGCTTAAACCAACACAAACCTTTGCATTTGTTTTGCTCAAGTATTTTCGCTATATAAGGGTTAATTGAGGTAAGTCTACAAGTATAAGATTTGGGTTCGGTTTGGCGTTATTGGGTATTAAGATAGGAAGCACTAGGCTCAGCTTGTAGGCGTGGGGGATGTGATATATAAATATCTTTAAAGATAAATATAGGGCAGATGAGAATTCTTATAGGGATGTTCTTTTCTATTTTAAAAGATGGTTGAAAAGTACTGTAGGATTAAGGAGGCTTAAACAATTATATATTTCAAAGTGGACATAGCATTAACGATAATTGCATATTTACAAGCATACATATTTCAATTTTATTGACAAATACTATTAACAATTAGGATGTTCGTTACGACAGGGTTCTAAATGAGAGATCCTGTGAGTGGGTGGTCTTCTCCTTACATTCTGCCGTTAAAGGCATCTAGCGAGAATATTTGGATGCCGATTCAGCCTGTCTTGGTACTTTTGAGTTAGTGTTTGGATGACGTCACCAACCTTCTGCATTGCCAGATCTCTTTCTGTCACTAGAACGCATGTACCAGGAATCGTTGTACATTGTTCTCATGATTTTACGGTGAGCTATACGGATTTCGTTTATGTGAGATTCAGCAGCAATTCCATAAACTTGAAGGCCATTTCTGCAAATCGGGCTAGGGATTTGTTTTATATATGGCCACCTTGTTTTCTAAGGAGAGCTTGCTCCTAGGAAACATGAGCCACGACATTTTCACCAATGCACAGTGGTTGTGCCCATTGGCCAAAAATGTTTCCAAATATGTACAAAAAGTAACCAGATTGTTTCTAAAATGTCCAAATATGTGTATGCCAATACCGTTTTGTCTTAACTCTAACGGGACATTCTAAAAATACTGTTCATTTTTGCAGCACAGCGGAGTTTTGATTGCTTTTCGTCGCAACAAAAGTGAATTTCAAAGTGGTCAAACGTGCGATTGATAGGTCCAATTTTAATTATTTAAAATGAATTTTAAAGTTTCAGGTATTTACTTTAATAAATTCTAATTGTGAAAATCATTGAACTGATTTATCATATTTGGTGAATTTTTGATGATGATCCCCCTTAATGAGTGATATTACTGTATTTGTCAATGTTTTAAGGAAATAAAAATCGTAAGTCTAGCTGCAAATATTTGCAAACATACATGTAAACAATAATAAACTCAAGCTGTCTTGCAGTCTTCAAGGTCAAGTTTTCGCCGTATTTTGCTGCTTGTCCTATGTTTTTTTGATGTTTCTTTTGTAATCATCATTTGTGTTTGTCAATTATGTTTGTGTCAACAATTTTGCTTACTATATTTTTCCCCATTCTTTTCTTACCGTTTTCTACAGACGCTTCCTGTAACTGTATTTTTTCCTGTGTCTGTTTAAGCATTAAATGTTAAGTGAACTCATTTTTCACTTAGAGTTTCAAAAGTGAAGGTCAATGTTTATAAAAATTGTTTTAAAAAATTTCAGCTGCTGAACTTTGCAGATGGCTTAGTTATCTTACACAAAAGAATGCTGCCGCCCAGTTTTGATGTCTTAATATTCTTCATAATATTCTTTCATATTAACAAAATTAAAGCATACTTTTAGGTGTATTTATTGGTTTTTGCTTTTTGGTGGGCGTAAATACTAACAACCACGCCCATTTTTTAGATTTTTTCCAATTCTGATTTTTTAAAGAACTTACGGTGGAAATTTCACAACGATATAACTGCTAGAAGTATTTTTGGCCGCTCTCCCCATATAAGCCAGACCACAGTGCAGTGCAATGTAGCATGCCGGTCAAAGAGTAATTTCCTGTCCAGGATGACTCCAAGATATTTATAATGAGACTTATGATCCGGCACCGACTGCACACATTTTTCGAAGAAAAAAACATACTCCTGTAAGGCTTCTTCGACAATGGCCAGGGTAAGGTTTCTAAATAGAACTGCGGTGACATCAGCGTATGTTGCAAAGAGCACGTCATCAGTGTCCACACTGGACGCCAATGACGCTGCCTTGGGGGACTTCTGCTCAAATTTGCTACCATTGACCTATCCTCTAAAATGCTGGTTACAAGCTGTTGTAGATACGGGGTAAGCAAAGGCTTCACTGTAGACCTTTGTGCAACACACCCAGTCGAAGGCTTGCTGAATATCCATGAAAACCGCCACAGAATATTCCCTTACAAGCTCACTCTTGTATTTACAAAAATGATGTCCCCCGAACCAAACTAAGCTGCAAACATTTCGGCAAATGTTTTGCCGAATGACAACTATTTATACAAAACCACAGAATTGGACCATATGTCGGTAATAATGTAAACTGAATGAGAAATGTTAAAAACGGTTGATACACCCAAGGCCCCAATATGCCAATACGGTTTAAATACAATGCTTTCTTGCGTTAAAATTAAATGCTTAGGGTTGTTTTATTTAATGGTATTATACATAGGTTTCTCCAGAAATCCACAGATTTTGTTCGACGAAACTTGCTAGCATGCAAGGCGATAATTTGTTAATGTCCTTGTCGAAGTGGCGAATCATTTGAGATGGAATACTATTTGGTAAACGCATATGTGGGGACACATGTTTAATAAATATTGCAAACATTCAAACGGAACACATCCCCTTATCCGCATTAAACATCTCTTCATCTATTTTGGTTTCCTATTTTTGCAACACAGTTCCCAAGGATCTTTACTCAAAAGCGACTGGCTTTCGACGCTTTTAGGGGTAAGAGGTTTTTTATTACTTTCGGGCATTGCCGATATTTCCAATTTCGTTTGGTACTCGTAAGACTTGAATCTTGTATTAACACATTTGATCACGATTTCTTAACTTCTCAACACGGGGTATACTGCCTCAAATAGAAACTAAGTTAAGATTCATAAAATGAACTGCAAACGTTAAGTTTTTAGCATGTTTTGTTTTACTCTCTCCTTTATTGTTGGAATTGTTTGAGTGTTATATAGGTGGAGTTTTCAAAATGACGTTATTTATAGGGGTGAGTTGTATATATAGTTCGACTGGCTGTTGTAGGTTCTGGTTTCGAATTTTCGGATGGGGATGGTAAAGGGCGGCTTCGTTTGTGTTCTTCTTTATTTAGCCATCAATAAAGTTACTCGCCATTCTTTTGTTCGTCCTCAGATTCGGATTCTGTAAGGCAATATAATACAAAATGTCAGTATTGGGTTCAATTCGTATAAACTAAAAAAGTATGGAGCTCAGTTATGCTGTCCAAATGATTATTGGCCAAATTTAACTATGGAAAGTTATCTGGACACCCAACCATTCAAATGCTCTGGCACAACTCCTTTCAGCTCAATCGAACGAAGCAAACACTCGGAGCTCTTATAACGGAGTGTGCATGCAGACTGGGACAAATGCAGCTGTCCAAACGATTATTGGCCAAAATTAACCAGTGAATGGGTTATATGGACACCCAATCATTAATTTGCTCTGGCATACTGTACATAAACCCTTTAAAACTGGTTCCTAATATTGGAAATACTTTAAAAGCTTAATAAGAAGCATGCTCGTTGAAGTTTGATATAAGTGTCCAAGTTTTCATTGGCCATTGATGCTCAGACTTTGTGAAGCACCAAGGCAAGCAAAAACTCATATGCTCTTGCAATTTTGTACAATGAAAATGTCATCCAGGACAAGGCCATTATTAAAAGTGCACATTTTAAAATTTCAAAAGAAACATAACTTTAACACTATATTGTTTAGGTTTTCATTGACCTACGTTGTTCAGTGAATCGAAAGCAACGAGGCAAGTAAAAAAACCAAATTTCTCTTGCAATTACGTACCAGAGTCAAGCTATTTAAGTCAAGACCATTCTCAAAAATTGCACGCATTTATAATTTTTCTTGGATGTACTAACCTTCTTCGGCTGATTGAAGCCATTCCACAAACTTTCGCATTTGTTCAAGGAAATGCATTTTTCCCTTGTTTGAGTGGCCCTCCTTGTACCAGCGTAATATGATCTCCTCGGACAGGACCTCGGTCTTGTAGAACAACAAAATGATCTTCTGAAAGGCCTTCATGAAGTTCATGTTCTCGTAGCAGAATTCTTGCACCTTCAGGATTAGGGCCAACTCCGATCGGTCAGTTGAGGCGAAAGCCTGCAACAGTGGGCAGTAGTTTTTCAGGTGACGAACAGCCTGATCGGTAACCAGCTCCTCCTTCTTGTTCCATTCGCCCAATGACATGATGGTGGACCAAATCTGGTAAAGATCATACTCGAGCTTGAGAAAGGAAATCCAGTCGCTATATTTACGGATTGACTTACAATAACAATTATTTCATGATCGGGAATGTTGGTGCGTTGCGAGAATTCCTTAATGTCTGAGGTTATCTCATTATATGGCTTCTCATCGTTGATATCATCGATGAGCGCCTGCTGCAACTCACGCTTCGCCTCCTGGCTAGCCTGAGCCTTATGCAGCTTGACGATCTCGTTGAGTTCTTTGTCAAGAAAAACTTGTTTAAAATATTCCTCAGTACGTTTGTTTGGTGGGAAAAAGTCCATAAGTCTGGATAAACGGCAAAACATGGAACCATTATTAATAATTTCAGTAAACGCATTCAATAATCAACCTTAAATTACGTATTGAGTTGTTCGAAATTTAATCAGCACCCAAATGAAGCGAAAGTTCATTTGCGAATTGGGTAAAAATCCGTCGGTCTTTCTTACTCTAGGAATATCAATTAAAGATGCACAACTGGGTGATTGAGTCATCTTCCTGAGAACATTCCGGACTGAAAATAAATCAGACTATAAACTTACTTGCTTTCCAGTCCACCCTTCTTAAGCGCCTGAATCAGATATGCAATGCCCTTCTCTTGCTTGAACGTCTGGAATAGCTCTAGTAGAAACTCCAGTGCAATGCCATCCTTGATCAGATGCTCGTTGTTTAGTACCAGTAAAACATTTGGCGGTACAGAGCCGTTAACTGCATATGAAAGATAGTGTTAAATGCGCATAGTCAACGGTTTTCGCAATACAAGTTAAGACGCCCTGCTAGCAATCGTGTCCTTGGGTTCGTGGCAATTGGATGTGGATAATTCATCCAAGTGTCAGTATACCAAGTAAAAGTTTACTTTAGCCCCTCAGCTGCAAGTTGAACAAGTGTCCATCGGAACAACTAATTGAATGACCGAATGGGCAGACCTAAACTATTAACAGAAAGCTTACTAAAACTTAAAACTCACCTAACCAGAGCGCTGTCATACGCGCAAGCTTGATGCGTTCACTTGGAGTAAAGCCCTTTACGAATAATAGAACCTTTCCCATCTCCTCTTCGAACATTTTCTCAAGGTACTTGTACCGTCTGATAAGCTTGACAAATACCTAGAAAAAGTAGAAAGTTTATTTGCCTATGTTAGCGGACCGTGTACTTTTACTGCGTTCTCAATTTCTGCTTTTGTAATTGTTGTTGCAACATTAGAAATCTTTAAATTGTTTGGGTATTAACTTCACAAAATAAAGACAAGTAAAATGTGGCTTTTTATTTTGCATATTTTGACACCGATTAAGATGTTGAGATGCATAACCGGTTCTAATAATATGCATTTTAATTCAATAGCGTGACCTTCGCAGTACTTGCATTTCACTTATATAGTGTTGAATAGAGAATATTTGTCGACACATTAGAAATCTCCAGACCGTTAGTGATTAGAACAAACCAAAGACAAGTAAATGTGCCAATTTATATTGCATATTTTTGACACCGATAACATTTTGAAACTTAATAATCAGCTCTAATAATATGCAGTCACTTAACGAATTACATAGTAAAGTATTAAATAAATTTTTTGCTCGGAAAATAACTAGAGCTTAAATTGTGATGCAATCAAACTAATTTTCGTTCCGTAATTATCATAATTAAAATCTAAACTGCTGAAAAGATTACAAACCTGCTCATGGTTGCGCATGCTCTCCATGCTCTCGGGCGCATCGAAGATGCAGTAGCTTGTGCGCGGCTTTTCGCCATCCTGAGATATAGAACCACCAGGCACTGCAATTGAAACAAGGATGGCAAATAGTCAGTGAAAAGACTATTCCCATTACTTGCATTAGGGACTTACCTAGTAGACCTCCTGCAATCAATATATCAAAGAGAACTTCACCGTAACGACGATAGTCGAGCTTGTTGCCCGCGCTGTCTAAATATTTAGAGATTTGGTCCAGGTCGCCTTCAGTTTTTTCGAGACCAGCAATGACCGCATCACGGAATCCCGTTGGGTCATATTTTTCTCTTTCATCTCTTTTTCTGGTCTTGATGCGTTGACCCGATAGCACTGGTCTTTCAGTTTTTTGACTCATACAATAAATTGCTGCAAAGGTTAAAGTGGATCAGAGATGGAGGCGTTTTTGGTTTGGCCCTGTAAGTTTATATTTGTGACGAGACTGAATTATCATGGCCACTAGATTTATTTTCTGATTTCTCTGAATTTCAGTGTAGCTGTGGTGTGGCCGGTATGTACACTCGTTGGGTTTATAATCAAACTACCTGATTACTTTACCTTTCAACGCCTTTACTATTGAAAACTTAGTCTAAGGAAGCCTTAACCTAAAAATGCCAGTGCGTACATGTGGTTAAGACACACATATATTTAAGAGCAGAGAACGGGCACACTACTCATCTCTTTTTTTTCTCTCCCTCACACACACGCACTTATAGCTTGATAAAGTCGAAAAAAGAAATTAATTGAGAGGCGAGAATAGCCCGACCAAGAAAAGCAGAATAAAGTGAAATTTTGACGTGGTTACTGTGCCAGGTAGCGCGCGGTGGGGAAACGAGGTCATTGTGCATGTTGCACACATTCAAACGCGGCCGATGACTGTGTTGGTTGGTTGGCTGGCTGAGTTAATTTTGCCAAAGCAGTAAAAACGCAAAAATTAAATTATCTAGGTTTTCAAGTACACACTGGTAAAAGGAACAAGAACTTACACTTCCACCCAACGATAATAAGCCTTGTGTTTGCCGCTTCCGCGTGTCCTTGCGTGCAATCGAATTCGGTTGAGTGTGTGTGCGTGTGCGCCTGTTGCTTTTTCACAACTGACGAACGTGCGAGAATATGTATTTTAATTTAACCTCACAAAGCGCTGGCTAATACTTCGCACTCGAGTCGACGAAAAACAAAGAGACAGAAGGCAGATCTCTTCTTTCCTTACCTCTTTTACTTACTTGCGAGCTTTTGCACTGTAAAATTGACACGCACGCACACTCACTCACTCAACAACGAAGAAAAGGGGAGAGCAAATGGAAAATAAATTTGTTGTAACGGAATTTACTTTTCTGCCTTTAATATCAACGTTAACAATTTAGCTCGAGTCGAATTCAGACTACGTCCGGAATTCTATTTTTAACAGCTATCACAATCGGTTACTTGGTATGTAGTATGTATTGTTTGCCTCAAGTCCAGCGCCCCTCTGCGCGCACCACTTTGTTAAATGAAATTCGGAGAGCGAATGAGGCGACACACGAGCGAACGGCCGAAGCGGACGAGCCGATAACGAAGACATGTGGTTCAGCGCCATTTTGAAGCGATACATTGACATGACGAACGCAGGAAGAGAGGCGGAGGAAAACGAAAAACAGGGGAAACGGCGAGAAAAAAAGTGGGGGTTCAAAGTTTTCATATTGCTGTCGCGCTTATTAAATAATGTGCAAGGTACAGTTGCACAAAGGCCCGCAGGCAACTGAATGCTTATTTGCCTGAATTTATGGCTGCCCGATGACTAATCTGGCCTTAAATATGCACGGATTTCGTACATAACCCCTTTTACCAACGACAACGCAGACAAAGGATTCGTCATTGCTAGAGAAATAACCAGAACCGCGGTTTTTCTTGCCCTATTTGCCCCTCTGTACTGGGGCCGACTCCATCGCTTTTATGCACTTGGGTACTTACGATTAAAACAAAAAAATCTGTTTTGCTGCGAATAGAAGTAACTTTTTGCGTAGCTGTTGGGCTATTTCTTCTCGACGACTTGTGGTATGACCGTGGCGTGTTCCGTACGAAATGGTACAGTGCTCAATAAGGTGGTCAGAAAGTGGTAACTTTCTGGTGACGCTGTGGGCTGGCCACACTGCCGGGACCTAAAAATTACGCAGCGCTGCCGTACTTTCAATGGAAATTCAACGGTCTTACACATTGCAATTTTGTAACCTCTTACAAATAAAGTTATGTCCTATATCGGATATACATATATATATAATAAATAACCGGATATTATATATATATAATACATATATATATACCCAGATATTATAATATAATATATATATAAGTATATATATACATATGAAACCGCGTATTATATATATATTATAATATATACATATATAACACCAGATATTATATATATAAATATACATAATATGTACATATATGAAACCGGGTATTATATATATATATAATATTTGTGTATATGAAACCGGATATATATATATATTATATGTGTATATGAAACCGGATATATATATATATTATATGTGTATATGAAACCGGATATATATATATATATTATATGTGTATATGAAACCGGATATATATATATATATACAAATATAAAAGTCACGAGATATTTATTTTTTATATAGCTATCGCCCGCAAAAAAAGCTAGATAATCTACATATATTATGGCAACGCCGTTTAACTGGCTTAGTAAAAAAATTGAACTATTTTGGCGCATCTAATTTCGACGACAGACATTCTTTATTTTTGCTGTTAATAACAACCTAACGAGAAAATGAACTTTGATCATGTAAATATACCAGGTAAACTTGTGCCGGACTACTATTTAAAACTGGGACTGGCTGCACAACGCGGCAAGCAGCGCAGTTTCAAGGAGCTGCTCGAAAAGGTAAAAAACCTAAACTTAACCAAATAAAATTACTCTAGGGATAATGGTAATTTTTAGCGAAAGCTTCCGGAAAATGGTTGGCCCGATAAACAAATCGAGGAGCTGGTGCACCTGCTGGCGTCCTTGGACAGCAATAACTACCCTCACAAGATCGGACTGGGAGAGCGGGAGGCCCGAATAGCCTGCAGTAAGTTGCTTGGTTCCGAAGAAATTTACAAGTCGTTACGATATATGTATAATATATTTCCAACATCTTTACATCTAAAATACAAATTTAGAAAATCATGCATTGAATATATTGAGTCAATTTAGCTGATCCAAATAATATCAAACTAACAGTGTACTTTATACGATTTCGAAGTAGCACAATTCTAAATTTTATATAATCGTATGCTCCATTAAAGAATAGCAATAGAATAGAATAAATACATAATTACACATAACCAATGGCATATAGTGCACTCATTCTTCATGTTGTGTTAGTCCTGTATTATCTAAAATCCTCCGACATGAATTTGTTATACAGAACTCGTGGCTCGCCGGCACTATAACTTCGGTCATGGAATCGGCCGCTCTGGAGACTTACTAGAGGCACAACCCAAGGCAGCTGGTTCCACGCTGCTTGCTCGTCTCACAAATGCCCTAATTTTGGACCTTTTTCGGGGAATCGGACTGCCCAGCTGTGCCGGCTGCTTTTTGGTGCCGATGTGTACTGGCATGACATTGACGCTGTGCCTGCAGAGTCTTCGCAAACAGAGACCCGCGGCGAAGTATGTGCTCTGGTCCCGCATCGATCAGAAGTCTTGCTTCAAGGCCATCACAGCAGCGGGCTTGGAGCCGGTAATCATCCCCTGCCTGATTCAAGGAGAGTCCCTGGACACGAACGTAGATTTATTCCGAGAAAAGATCATGTCATTAGGAGTGGAAAGCATCCTCTGCCTGTACACTACAACCAGTTGTTTTGCTCCTCGAAACAGCGATGACATTGCAGAGGTATCCAAGCTGTCAAAGCAATGGCAGATTCCCCATATGGTTAATAATGCCTATGGGTTGCAGGCAAAAAACATCGTTCATAAGTTGGAGTGGGCCAATCGAGTCGGACGCATTGATTACTTTGTCCAGAGCTGCGACAAGAATTTGTTGGTGCCAGTGGGTAGTGCCATTGTGGCCAGTTTTAATAAGAATCTGCTCCAGCATGTGGCCAGTACTTATGCGGGGAGAGCTAGTGGTTCCCAGTCGCTGGACGTCTTTATGACGCTACTCTCACTTGGGCGCAACGGCTTTCAATTGCTTATCGAGCGGCGGAGCGAGAACTTCCTTTACCTTAGAGAAAAACTTAAGAAATTTGCACAGCTTCGGGGAGAGATTGTGCTAGATAGCAGGTTTAACTCTATATCTGCGGCCATAACATTGGCTACAATTGCTGGGGATCAGAAAGAAAGCATCACCCAGCTTGGCTCCATGCTACACACGCGTGGTGTTTCCGGAGCAAGAGTGATAGTTCCTGGGCAAGACAAATCTATAGATGGACATGAGTTTGTAGGCAAGTAATATTAACTATCAAGGTTTGTTTTCTGAAAATAATTTTTATTTCGCTTAGATTTTGGCTCCCATCGCACCGACCTGAAAGTCCCGTACCTGACTGTTGCGGCAGGAATAGGAATATCTCGAGAGGAGATCGACAAATTCTTTGACATTTTTGGCAGGTGCTGGAACAAGCTTTTTCAAAATAAAAATGTTAAAACTAAAAGCCTACCAGAAACAATCGACTGAAAAACGCATTAAATAGATCAAATGACTATCGCGTAAAACCTATTATTTAATATTGATGATTAACTTATAAACTTAAACAAAGATATAATAAAAACCGAGGATAAATCCCAAATGTAGTTAAAACTTTAAATTTAGATGAAGTAGATCATATTAAAAAATTATATATTTTAGAAGAGCAATATTAATTAAGAATGTACATCGACTTTTTTGTTTAAACAATTTGGCAGTGCATCCAATAACGATAAAGAGACAAATGTACTTTTATTTTTATACTTATCTGTGAGCTGTGCCTTTGGGCATTCTATTCAAGCTGCCGATCGGGTCGTTGCTGCTATTGCTCGGCACGTTTTCTTTATCGCGGTGCTTCTCGCGACTCCGCTGCTCCAGGTGCTGGTTCATGGTCGCCTCGATCTTGGCGAGCGATAGCTCGTACTCATGTTTAATGCGCTCATACTCGCGTTTCATGTGTGCCTCCTTGTCCTCAGCATACAACTTGTAATTGTGGGCGGTGCGCTTGGCACTTTGATATCGCTGCTGTGCGGATCGCATCGCCTCTTCGTGTGTGGTACGCAGGGTTTCCAGCTGCTGGCGCCAGTGCTGCTCCACTTGGTCGACTGACTGACGCTGTTTTTCCCACTGGGCCATAACAGCCTTCATAGATTGCCTTTCTGATTCGATGCTAGCGTGCTGCTCCTCGACTTCTCGGAGCAGTTCGGCAATGCGCTGGTTCTTCGCTTGCAGCTCTTGGCGGCACTTCTGCAGCAATTCTTTTTGCTTTTCTTCCTTGCCGGCCAGAATCTCATCTATATTATCGCGTTCTGCTAGGATAGTTTGCTTTAGGAGATCCACCTCCGTTTGCCTCTGTTGCAGCTCTCCACACACCGCTTGGTATTCCCATTGGAGGCATTGGCTCCGCTCTTCAGATTGCTGCAGTCGGGTAGTAAACTTCTTGAGTTCACCAGCAAAAAGTTTGGCCATCTCATCGCGAACTCGTTGTTCGATCAATCTAATTCGATTCTGGGTAAGCTCTTTTGGCGATCGGTCAGCCGTGGATTCTAAATTTGATTTCGGACTGAGCGTCTTATTCGGATTCTTTTGCTCTTCTTGCTGCCTAATGTACGCCTCAAATTGCTTGGCCTTTTCCTTAAGATCGTTAATGAGCTCGTCCTGCTTTCTTGAAAGCTCGATCTTTTCCTGCATCGCGGTCTGCAAATTTCTTGACTGCTCTAGTTCGTGTTCCAATTCTTCGAGTTCCTTGGCCTGCATTGAGTTCACGTTTTGGAGCTTTATCAACTGAATTTCCAACTAAAAGTGCATTATTAAAAAGTAAAAGTATTACAAATTTTTGTATTTAACTGACATGTCAGAGAAGCTGTTTACTCGCTTACCTTGGTAATTTCTGCTATGCTTTCACGGCACTTGCTGCAGTTTTCGAAGCTTTCCTTGGCCGCCGCAAAGTCTCCTTTGCGCTTTTCTCGCTCGCTCAGTTGTCGCAAGGTCTGCAGATCACGTTCGTGGCTGAGTTTCTCCATTTCTAAAAGCTTTTTTAGCTCCTCAGATTTTATCTCCGCCAACTGCAAATTTCGCTGAACAGTGGCCAAATTTTGACGTTCATCCTGCAACTCCTTAAGCGTGTCCGATTCTCTTAGCTTTCTTAATTCATAGTCTAATGACTCTTTGTCTGTGGCGATGTCAGAGTACAGTTTCTTAAGCCGCTCTACCTCGCTCTGTGAATCTCTTAACAGAATCTTGTGGCGTTCCAGCTCTAAGGGCAGGTTGTCTGCAGTTGCTCGAGTTCGCAACTGCCGATTATCCTGCGAAAGCTGATCGTAATTTTTTTGAAGGCTCTCGTGATGCTGCTTTAGTTGTTCCAGATCTTTTTCTACATTCCTGAGTTGTTCTTCGACCTGCCGCCGTTTTTCCTTTAGTGCATCCCTCTCGGCTTCGATAGATTGCAGTTGTGAATGCAGACCCGACTCCTGCTGTGATTTGTGCTGTTGCTCTTCCAATTCCTGCTGCATGGATTTCACTTTGTTCTCTAGGCGCATTTTGGCTTCCTTTAGGGTTTCTAGTTGGACCAGGGATTGGTTTTCCTGGTCGCGCAGCACGCGCAGTTCCTGGTTGCGTTCCTCCAAAAGCTTCTCTAGCCGTCGCACTTCTTCCCGCTTGTGTTTCAGGTTGGCCAGCGCTCGATACAACTCCTGCTTGATGTGACTAACTCTGTCTAGAGGATTCAGTGGTGTGCTACCAACAAGGTGCGATCCACCCACTTGACTTAGCCGACCAGTCGGCGAATCATCCGCTTGATGCTGTTTAATAAGTGAATCCATTAGGTCAAGTTCCGCAGTGGTTTCGTTTAGGCGTTCATGAAGCGAAGCGACTGTTTGCTCCAAATATGCAATGCGGGCTTTTAAGTCACTTATGCATTGCTGTTGCCTATGATTTTCAGACTGCAAATCAGGTCTTGCACTTAGTTGGTTGCAGCGCACTTGGGCGTCATCCAAAGCTTGACTAAGTTCGTCAATCTTTGCGGCCTTATCCAAAAGCATTGTTTCATGACCAGACTGCAGAGCATGGTAGCGCGAGTTTATCTGATCCAACTCATTTTGCTTGCGATCAAGCGTATCCTTCATCTGACAGAGTTGCTGCTGGAAAAGATCGCACTGGGCTCGGTGCCTGTCCTCGACATGCTTCACACGCAGGTCGGCGCTCCGCTCCTCCCACTTTTGCTTACTGGCCTGCACCATGTCATATTTGCGCTGGACGTCCGAAAGCAAGGTCATAGTGGTCTCTAATTGACCAACTAGGCGCGTGTTATCTTCTTCCAACTGCTTCTTTTCCGACCGCAGCTTGTCTAGGTCGCTGTCCTTATTAGAGCAATTCTCTTTGGTCTCCACTAGCAACTCGTGAGTGTTTTGCTTCTCGCGCAAGGCTCGCTCCAGCTCGGCTTTTATGATAGACAGGTGCGTCTGTAACTCATTCAATTTTGTATGCGCAGCGTTGGACTCCTGGTTGATGTTCTGTAGCTCGTTATTCTTGGACTCCAGCAGCATATTGAGGCGGTGCATCTCGATCTCGTTGGTTCGCTGAGGATCGTCGTGCAGCGGTTTCTGGTGTTGATGTGATGGGTAGTTGGGCAGGACATTCGTCGTCGAGTCGATTGTGTTTTCATGGTCATCCAGGTCATCGAAGGCGCCCACCAGGATCTGCCCAAGCTTGCGTAGAATTGGAATCGGTGACATTGTTTAGCAAGATTACCCAGATCACTTACCTCTTCGTCGCGGCGTTTCTGATCCTGCAGCGCCTCTTCCTCCTCCTGACGGTCCAGTGTGGAGTTCACGTTGAGGGTGTCCGCCCCCTGAAAAAGGCTTATACCTGGCGTGTTCATATTCGGCTCAAGCGACGCCACAAGCGATAAATTCAAATAATTTCCGAGGCGCAGGCGCTGTTTTCGTAGGCAACTCTAATTTCTTCCTCTTGCTTCTGTTAACGTCTTGGACATTAACATAGAACCGAGTGCTGTTAAGTGCGATAAGCGATTTTGCTAAGAAAACATTGCGTTTACACTAGTCGAAGGGTAGATCGCTTTTTATACTCGTGAAGTACAAAGTACATACACTCTAATTGTTAAATTTTAAAATGACTATCTTGCGAAAAGGTACCAAAATGCCGAAATGCTTGTTGCCACGCCAATAAAGCTTTAATCTGCCTGCCATCCATAAGCTATAAGATGTTGTTTTGATAATGTTTTAATTTCCATTGATTTATGTATATATGTACATAAAAGTTCTATCATTGAGTATCATCGGTAGGTGAAGCTGCCGTACATTCTAGAAAACAGTAGATTTACTAATAGAATATATGTTAAAAATACGCTAAAGTCGAGATATCAGGTATATTCAACGATGTAATATATAAATATTTTGGCCTATTACTAGACAATAGCAAAACAATAAAATTTAAAAATATTTTTCAAAAGCGTTGGCGCAGGCACAAATTATGCGTACCTTTAATCAGCATGCCTTAACCTTTCCAGCACCTTTATGTAGTTTCCGAGATCCCAACATTCATCTTAGCTCGCCTGTTCGCATATATTTCAACGATTCTAAATATTCTGATTTCAATGGCAAACAGTTGACTAGCACTCCGCTTTTAAAAAATTGATTTCGTAATTTCAAACGAAAAGATATTACAATGTTATTGTTAAATTATTGTTCTGAATATAAAAATATTAGTTATGTTGTATTTTAGAAGATAAACCACATAGAAAAAAATAGAGCAAATGATGAATCCGTTCATGTTTTGAATGGAAGGAAATATAAACATCTGTAGTACAGTATTTGCACATACAGTGGGGAGCAAAAGTGATTCTACGATCAACGTTTTCTGGTTTGCGCTCACATAAATATTATACGAATAATTTAAATGACAAAACATTTTTTTATTGAACATCTTGGTTATTTTTTACAAGTTGGCGTAAATAGCTAAATAGAAAAAGAAGAAATGGAATAGTTATAATTCCAAAACCAAAACAAGCGGCTTTTACTCAGTTTTGCCCCATCCGTTACTCGCTCATATTTTTGCTCTTGTTACTTTCTTATTAGCAAATATAACTGCAGATTTACATTTAATAGGCTTTTGCAATTATTATTCGTTGTCAGAATGCAGAAAAACACTCTGTTCCACAAGTTTATAGTTCATTTGTTGAATTTGGATCTTAGTCTATAACTATTCACTGAAAAATGAAGAAGCTGCCCTCTGATAAAGATAATAGTATTATTTCCCTGACTAAAAGTGGGTGTTCGACACGCACTATTGCTGAGAAGATGCAAATTAGTCCATCAGTAGTCTAGAAAAGACAAAATGTTTGTGCTAAAAAGAAGTTCAATGGTCGCCGTCTCCTTCTAACAAACTCTGACGCTCGACTTATAATGTGTAAAAGAGAAAAAAAAGACTTTCTCAGAAGAACTTTGCGAACCCATCTTCCCAATTTTCTTGACCAGTGTGCGTACCAAGAGCAGGAAATCACTTTTCAGCAAGATGGGGATCCCAAGCACAATGTGAAAATTGTTTAATGGCTCGGAAACCAAAATTTTTAAGATGATGATGGAGTGCCAAAATCTTGACCTCAATCCGATTGAAAACCTATGGTCAATCGTAAAACGACGGAACGGACAGTATCAGTCAGCCCCATCCAACTTGGACTATCTTTGGGACCGTGTAAAACAAGAATGGAATAATATTCCGAAAGGAATATTCAAAAAATTTGTTAAAAATATGCCAAAACGTATGATAAATGTCTTAGAAAATAAAGGTCTCAGGACCAAATTTTAATAATAAATTTATTTTGTATTTTTCTCTAAATGGTGCCAAACTTTATTACTTACGCCTTGTTGTTACAAATAAACTACTATTAAAAAAATATACAAGTTGTATCATTTACTTCGTATGCTTAGTTTTTATGTGCTCCCATACATGAAAATACATATGTATATGTATGTATCGTAACACCGTTATAGAAAAAAAAGTCATGTAAATTTTTTAATTTTTATAATAAAACTTATTATTCATGTTAGTGTTGAATGTCCTTGTTGCAATGCAAAAACAACAGAATATGTTCTTTTTCAATTTTTTTTCATTTTTATTAATTTTATACAGACTGTCCATTCATAAACGCACTTATATTGGGACATTTATCTAATTTCTCGGCATCTATTTGGAACACCTTGGACAAACGTTTCCAACTTTGCGCATCAAAGTAGTAGAAGGTGCCGCGCTCTTTTGTACCATTTTTTTCATATTGATCAATGCCAGGAATTCGAGTTATCCATATTTTCTCCTCCACGTGATACCGCCACTCGCGACTATGCCTGCGATCAGGTCAGAGTTTTAGTATATAGGTTAGATAATGGGGTTACGTGGGAAGTACTCACAATTCAGCAGCTGCCATTAATTGCATCATATCGCCGATGTTCGTGTAGAAAAGGAAAAAGAGCAGATCTTCTTGCAGCTTTTTCAGTACTGGCGCTGTTAGTTTGTCTCTTATCGCAAAGTTAATCAGATATTCGGGTGGCACATTAAACTCAACGTCTTGTGCTCTGCAAAAAATAAATACAAATTCAATATTATTAAACAATTTAGGCCAACTTTTCTAGTGCAGCTCTTATTTATACACAATATATAATTAAAAGAAGTGTTTATTATGTAACTTAGCAATGTTGTATCTCTCAAGCTTTATGTTCCGCTGTCTACCAACTACCACACAAAAAAACTGACCTGCAGGGCTGTGCGACAAAGGGGCCAGCAAAGGTTGTATGCAAGCTCTCTTGCGAGTTAAGGTTCAGGCCTAAACCCGTGAGATCCGTACCCAAGGACAGCGTCACCAGATTGGGATCCGTTTCTGCAGCCCGAATAAACGTCAGCAGGCCAACCATGCCGAACTGGTTGTTCACCATGGTCGCTGGTATGTTTGTGACCTTGCCTAATTATACAAAACGTACAAAAGATAATTTTGTTACATTAACAATGTTTAATTTTTTAATAAATAAAATCTATTATGGTTGCATTATTTGTGGATAAAATGAGTCAAAGGTAGTAAAGCACTAAGACTTTTGTGATGAGCTAGAGGCGCGATTGCAAGAGCAAGAGAACTCGAGGAGAAATGAAAATATGAAATCAGAACCATTGATTAAACTGTATCAATCATTCGTATCTTTCCGCATTTTAAAAGATCAATATAATCAAAAAGGCACAAATAGCTCTCGGCAGCGTTTGATACTAAATAAATGTTGTGATAAGTGTACAGGCACTTACCATCTGGCGAAGTTTGCACGCCGCTCTTTACAAGTTTATCGTTGCTGGAATTATCGTTCAGATGCTCGCCGCCCACTCCGCTCCCAGAAGAGGCGCTTCCACTGCCCAAGCCGCCGCCCACGCCCATCATGGCATTGCTGTTTGGTACGCTGTTGACGCCGCCAATGCCGCTGTTACTGCCCACCAGTCCCACGTGGGAACCGCCGACAACTCCGCTGGCTGCATTGCCGCCGACTCCTCCGCCTCCTGAGCTACCAGCTCCTCCGCCGCCGCCTACTGTCAAGCCCCCAATACCACTGCCAACGGCACCGAGACCATTGCCGCCTACAACGCCGACGTTGGAACCGCTGCTCCCACTCGCTGATCCGCTGACCACTATCGAATTAATCGGCTTTTCCGTGCCGTCCAAGTGGTTGTCTGTGGACGCACCTCCGGAGCCTCCTGTTCCGCCGACGCTCCCCACCGCGTTCGTTGTACCATCCGAGTTTTGGGTGCCCGGTAACGCAGGGAAGTCCTCGTTAGACATCGTGAACTCCGATTGCTCTGACGTCGGTTGCTTCACCATGCCAACTGAAATCAGAAAAGGAGCGAGAAGGTCGCCCAAGGGAAATGAGTGAAGCGAAGAAATGACTTACTAAATAAGTTTAAGCTGATACAATGCACTCGTTTTACTTTTTATAATAAAAGCGCGGAAAAGATGCAGAAACCAATTTAAGTCAATGACAAATTCTAAACAGCATTTGCACATCTAAAACTTAAAGTTTTAAGAAATTTTACTGTAAATTAAAAGTAATCCTTTACCTAACTACGAATTTCAAAAGTCGCTTTTATTATGTGAACAGTTTCTATTCATCGATTATAAGAGTATATTTTAAAAATTATACATGTTTTAAAATAAATGGGATTGCATAGAAATCGTTTCCATCAGCCAACATTTTCAACCCAATTTCTTTTCAAATTCGAATTTCCAAAAACTTTTGTGATTCCATTGTCTGTATTACTGTCCGTATTTGATCGACCAGCGTAGTTGAATTTTGCCATACCCAAAACCACCACCCGAGATTAGTCACTAATGAGCTGATCACAACACAACACAAACCGCCGATTCTTAATAACAATATTAAAAACAGAAATAAATAAAAAGAAGTGGATTTTGATTTGAACTCACAAGAGGTAAAGAAATTACCATAAGGTTTGCTGCCCGGCGGCTGGAGCGGATTCGATTGGGGCAGTGTCTGGTCGTTTTGGCCGCGCGCATTCGTCAGCGAGGGGAACTCTGTGGGATCGAGCAGAGCAGGCGTGGAGGTATCGCTCCCACCGCCGCCGAACACGTGGAAGTTATTCAAAGGACCGCCTCCGCCCGTTCCGTAGCCGCCGCGACCTGTCTGCATAAAGTTGCCCATGTTTGACTGCGTAAAGGAATTATTATTAGCCAAGTCTTTACAAATTGTTATATAATAATGCCTAACATCTCCAACTCAATCTTAATAGATCAAATATTTTTTATGTAATCGAAATCTGTAATTTATTTATTTATATACTGTAACGGAAAGGTAGATCCCTATCTGGCTTCTATAATCCTTCTATCCTTAATAAAAAAGAAATAACAAGATCTTCTTTAATCATAATTCTATCAGCTCCCCAAATAAAGCAAATGCTTGCAAATAGAGAGTTAAATAGGAGCAAGGTAAAGGACTCATTTTGTATATAAATGGTACTGACAAATGGAACCGAAGCGCGAAGACTTTTTACTAGAATATTTATATTAATTAACGCCAAAAGAAAAGAAGTATTAATGGTTCCGTTCAAAATATCATTAACAAAGAGCAGCCCAGTTATCAAACGCCGATCCTTCAATGAGCAGGTGTGGACGTGACACCACTGGCGGGGACTGGAGTGCAAATTTGTGAAGCCGCTCTAGTCTATTGATATGCACCGTGGCAGTTGGATTCCAGATAGCAAATTACGCAGAGAGATGCAAGAATTTCCTATCAAAACGAACTCCCAGGACCAAAATCTCATCTAACAAGGATAAATTTTTATCTCAATTTCGTATAATCCGTGCTGGTGTAAAGGTAAATTAAAAATTGTTTTTTTTTAAATCAGGGATACGATTTGCCTTCAAATATTGTTATAATTTTTATATTGAGTAGCTTGGACATGACCGAGTTGGAGGAGTGAGACTTAGTTGTAATGCTGCGCTGCTTACCATGGGGCCAGTGCCCAATCCTTGCATGGCTCGCCGCTCCACAAACTGCCGCTGGCCGAAGAGGTTGGTGTTCCGGTTTCCGCTCGAGATGGCGGGTCCGCCGACCGACAGCTGGGCATTCCGGTTCGGCGACAGTTGGGGTTGCTGCTGCTGTTGTTGCTGCTGCTGCGGCGCCTGTCCGTAGGTCGCCGTTCCTGGATAGGAGTTGGCGAAGTCTATGGCAACAAATGTGCGTTAGTGCTACGAAAAAAGCTTTGGGTTTCAACTCCTTACCGGTTTGAAACATGCCCGACGTGGGCGTCACATGGCCAGCCAAGGAGCTACCACCGAATCCGCTTGTTGTCCGGCCAGCTAATGCCGCGTTCGCTATACTTCTCGGGGGTTGTTGAAAATTTAAATTCGCCATAATCTGCAAAGGAAGGGGCTGTCCGTTATTATGCTGTCGGCCAAAACAAAAACGCATATCAGAGTCGACATCGTAGTTTCACATAAACAGTAATCTGTAATGCTAAGGAATTTCCTATTGGCAACATCGGAGCATAACTTCTATCTGTAACCCCTTATATAATTTCTTCATACTTTTACTGCTTTGGCTTTTTTAAACAAATATTTCTTTATTTTGGAGACTTTTACTCTTTACATAACATTACGGTTAATAAAAGTACATGGGAATACGCTGGATGATTTCCAGTTACTAACAGCATCCAAAAACCAACATAACTACTCATCGAGCCATCTTCGCAGTAATCAGAGAAGTGCTGTCAAATGTCTGAATCCGGGAAATTCTTCGACCATAAACAAGAGTTTACAATTAAAACTGTGTGACTCAGTGGAGGGGGACAATAGTGATAACAAATCGGCTCCCCGCAGATAAAATGCACACTAAAATGCAAGCATATGCGTATTAAAACAAACCACCAACCTTGTAGGTTGGAGCTTGGAGCCATATAGGTAATGTTCACTGCAAAGGGGGATGCACAATAAGGGCTACCATCTAAAGTATAGCTATAAACAAAATCGCCCGCGCCAAGTGAATCTGTTAAATGGCCGATGCATCAGCTGCCGATTGGCGAATTCGGACAGCAAACGAAGCAGAAGGAGAAGAGGAGAGCAAATTGAGAGGGTGAGCAAGCAGGTGGAGAGGGAGAAACATAAGCAGAAAGGCTGCGGCAATTATTGCTGTTCCACTTTGTCGTGGGCACACATACACAGTCCGTGTGGATAAGATGGAGACCAAGACAATTGCGATGGTGTGGTTGAAAAACCAGAATAACTGCCACCAGGATGCGAAGGAGTGGGAGAAGAGCGGGGCAAGTGCAAAAGGATATAAAACTTAACGTGTCCCTCGATCAACTATGCAGGTAGTGTTCAGTGCAGTAAAGTGCAGAGCAAAAATGTGTACAGTAAAATTGGAATTCGCAAAGCTTTATACATTATACCCACCACGGGACAATATAAGGATTGATAAATGTGGTAATGATTAGTCTCCGTAATTTTTGGATGCTGCTTGCTAGTACCACTGTATGTAAATAACACTAGAATTAATTTCATACACTTACGTTTATTCGTTCTTACACGCCTATATTGGCTTTGTCTTATCGAAACTTCATTGTGCTAAACTCCTCTGAAGAGTGACATCTACTGGAACAGGATATTATTGGCCACCGTAATTTCGCCGGAGCTAATCTCCCTGGAATACGAAAACAGGGTAATGATATATCCCTGTTAGGAATTTAGCAGGCTAGCTGCCGATTCGATCGCTGTTTTACCTGCGCGCATGTAACTTTATCAGCTGATCCAACGACCGCTTCGCAACACTGGCGCCCCGCTTACAAAAAAATCACTGGTCTGCGTAAACCAACTCTCGGGCCAAGTAAACCCTTTTAACCTTATGCGATTCCGCATGTACAATAATAGAACTAATCCGAAAGGAGGGCTGCGCAACTTACCTAAATAAACGTTAGACGATACTGTCGCTTCTTGCTCTTCCACTGTTAACGCTCGCTTTCCACTCTGTCCAGCAACAACAACATACACTGCTTGGATCGTTCTCACCGCATTTAACATTCCAAAGCGGCCGGCGGGACGAAGACGTGGGAGTCGTTGTCCTGGCGCCGTAACCGTAACTGTGACGGATCACCGATCGGCGAAACAGCAGGAATATGAAAATCTGCTAATTCCCACTGGGCAGCAATTGGTTAGCTGTTGGTGTCTCCTCCTCTAGCGCTCACTCGCTGGAAGGATTCAACGAAGAAACGGGAACTAGGATCGTAGCGGGAACGGAACGAGGTTAGTTAGTACTTTTCCGCGCCGAGTCGTACCTAAATAAATGGCATATATACCGCTGTGCGTGTGTGTATATGAATGTATATATGCCTCGTCTGTATGCAGCGTGGTCTTCGTGCCGAAGAGACAGCGAGTGAGAGTGAGGGAGAGGAGAGTCGAAGGATGTTGATGCCTGGCGGATGCTGTCCGTTTTTTCTGCGCCGCTCTTGCGAACACTTTAGTTTCTATATTCACGCTTATGCAAATGTCGCGCACGTTACACTCGGCTCTTGGCTTTTGGTAATGTTTCCTTTTTGTATTTTATTTGTAAGTAAATAATCGCTCGAAATTGCGCTGTTGTCTCTGCTTCTTTCTACACTGCTGCACAAGCACTGTGTCTGTGACCCTGTGCGTGTGTTTGTATATGTGTCTGTCTTTGTTTTCTCAGTTCATTGAAATTTCACCCGAAGCAGCGAATGGGGCAAATTCTCTGCTGGATTTGCGCGTCTTTTACGCCGCCTCCCCGCAAATGCACTCGGACTTAATAGGGCCGGGTCCTTACAATCCACTATCAAGGGGCAGTAAACAATTCTTTAGCGCCCGAAATGGCTTTAAATTGTACACAAAAAATGTTCCGCAAAAAACTTTGTGGCTGTCACGAATACAAACACACAGGAATTAGGGATGTAAAAATTTGCTATCGATGCAGCGCTGGTATCGATAGTCGGTAGTTTTCAACGAAAGGGTTTGGTGCATCATTTTCTTTATATTTCAAAGAATATTTGAATTGTTTTATTTAAAGATGAACATTTTATTCACCTTTGTGATTATTTTAATAGTTGTTTACTTTTAATCGATAGACAAAAACAGTTATTGGGCTGCCATCTGGTGTGCTCATGCTAAGATCTCCTTGGGTATAATAGTTATCGATTAATGTGAAAGTGCCTAGGCCTCCCAAACTCAATTTTATTTCCCGGCCGCGAATTGTCTTCATTGCAGATTTTCTGATTTAACACAAATTTGACTTGCCATTATGGGTAGCCAAAACTCGGACGACGACAGTGGTGAGTGGCTAATGGTTTTGACCCCGCCGAAGCAAATACTATTTTCTCTGTTTGCATATGTAGGTTCCTCCGGTTCGAGTCGAAGTGGAAGCCGAAGTGTCACGCCGCAAGGAGGCAGTGCACCCGGGTAACTTTTTGATATTTTAAAACGGCGATGGAAGAATGCTGATTGCTTCCCTTCGTATTCCAGATCCCCACGCAGTCGTAAGTCGGGTAGTGGAAGCGATCGTTCCCGATCGGGCTCCAGGTCATCCCGGTCTGGCTCAGGGTCCACGCGTAGCGCCAGGTCCGGGTCTGCACAAAGCCGCTACAGCCAGCGGTCTGGCTCCGCTCGTAGTAAGAGATCAAGATCTGCCCACAGTCGCAGGTCGGGATCTGCCCATAGCCGTAAATCTGAAACTCCGGGATCTTTACAAAGTCACCAATCGGGTTCGCCGCAAAGTCGCAAGTCAGGATCGCCTCATAGTCGTAGATCTGGCTCTCCTCAAAGTCGCAAATCCGGGTCGCCTCACAGCCGCAGATCCGTATCTCCCCACAGTCCTAGATCAGGATCTCCTCTCTCCCAGAGATCTGGATCCGCTCAAAGTCGCAAATCTGGTTCGGCACAAAGATCCCGCTATCGATCCAGGTCTAATAGTGGTACACACAAGGGTAGTGGCGACGAGGAATCGCGGTCCAATTCGCCCAATCTCCAAATAGACGATGAGCGTGCCAATTCCAAAAGCGGCAGTCGCAGCAAAAGCAGGAGCCGGAGTGGCAGTCGCATTTCCAGATCGCGCTCCAAGACGGGCACGCCATCACCCAATAGAAGTCGTAGTCGCAGCGAATCCGGGTCCGGCAGCGATATTGGTGTGTCCAAGAAGACACGCAAGGCAAGTGGCTCTGATCAGGTAAAGAACAAGAGCAGCAGCGATAGCGACATGGAAGAATCACCCACCAAAGCTAAGAAATCACGGCTGATTGACACTGACAGTGAGTCCGATCAGGATGAGGTAAGGCACACTCTGGACTACTTTAATATATGGATATTTAACTAGTTATATGTATATTTATGAAAAAATAACACTGATTTAGTCTTGAATACTTCAGCTTACTTCTAAAAATATTTACATTTCAATATTGCAGGCAAAGAAAGCTCCCGCTGCAGCTGACATATTTGGAGATGCCGATGATATTAGTGACGATGAGGAGGAGACTGGACCGGCCACCAGAAAATCCCCGAAACGCTCCAAAAGCCGAAGTCGAAGCAGGTCCCGCTCCCGCAGTCGTTCGATGAGCCGATCGCGTTCCCGGTCCAGATCGGGATCCCGGGATAAAGTTGGGAGCCAAGTAGAACCTGCGCCCAAGGAGGATGAACCTGATCCGCTTCCGGAGACCCGAATCGATGTAGAGATTCCGCGCATCTCTGCAGACCTAGGAAAAGAGCAGCACTTTATAAAGCTTCCCAACTTTTTATCAGTGGTCACGCATCCTTTTGATTCTGAAACTTACGAAGATGAGATCGATGAAGAGGAGACAATGGACGAGGAGGGCAGGCAGCGCATCAAGCTTAAAGTTAGCAACACGATCCGATGGCGAGAGTTCATGGACAACAAGGGCGACATGGTGCGCGAGTCTAATGCGCGATTCGTACGCTGGTCTGACGGCAGTATGTCCCTTCACTTGGGCAACGAGATCTTCGACGCCTACAGACAGCCGCTTCTAGGTGACCACAATCATCTGTTCATCCGCCAAGGTACGGGTCTGCAAGGCCAGTCAGTCTTCAGGACCAAGCTAACTTTCCGTCCTCATTCCACGGAGTCGTTCACGCACAAGAAGATGACTATGTCGCTGGCCGATCGATCCAGCAAGACCAGTGGCATTAAGATACTGACGCAGGTGGGCAAGGATCCCACCACGGATAGACCCACGCAGCTCAAGGAGGAGGAGGCCAAGCTGCGTCAGGCGATGCGCAATCAGCACAAGGCGCAGCCCAAGAAGAAGAAACCGGGCGCAGGTGAACCACTGCTTGGAGGCGGCACCTCGTCTTACCAGCACGATGATGGCAGCGATGATGAGAATGCCATTAGTTTGAGTGCCATCAAAAACCGATACAAAAAGGGCTCTGGCGCCGGCCAGGCAGAGGTGAAGGCATCTACGATCTACTCGTCTGATGAGGACGACGGCTCCGACTTCGAAGCGCGTCGCAGCAAGAAGGTGGATAAGGCCAAGGCCAGCAAGGCGCTGCGCGACTCCGACAGCGAATCGGACGCAGGCAGCGTCAAGAGCGGTCATAGTAAAAAGAGCGGTAGAGGAGGGAGCGCCAGCGGCAGCGACAACGAGGGCAGCCAGAAGAGCGGCGGCGGCAGCAGCAAGTCGGGCAGTGGAAGCGGCAGTGGCAGTGGCTCTGGCAGCGGTTCGGGAAGTGACAACGATAATTAGTTTGTCTAGTTTATTTACGTTTCTTGATCACACCAATAAAAGTCATTTTCAATTTTCACGCCCTGAACTTCTTGATCTTGCGGTATTGGACTTCGGTTAGTTAAACATCTTGCACAAGTCGGACTTACTGTAAACTTACTTACTTAAAAAGCTAGCTAAGAGAGGGCATAACGGTTGCGTACCCAAACATGTTTCTTTTTGTTTGACATTGTGCATGGTGTCTTTTGCTATATTTTCGGAGTTTTTATTTCTTACTATGGCTATGTGACTGGCCATCCAGATAGGTTTTATTTTTAGGTAGTGATTGGAGAATTGAAATTCAAACGAAAACAATTCAAAAGAAAGCAAAAATTCAAACTATTTTGAATTTATTTCAAAATATTTTAAAGTGACTTTCAGCAATTTTTTTTCCTTCTTCATATTTATGCATTTTATTTATATATTAAAAACTTAACTTATAAGGTAATTGAGAACTAGAAGAAATAGCAGCTAACGCCTTCCGCTCGTCTTTAAATACTTTAAAAGTGAACTTTAAAACAAGAGAGAACGCTATAGTCAAGTTCCCCGACTATCTGATACCCGTTACTCAGCTAGGGGAAGTGTGAAGGAGTCTTTAACACTGACAGTTACGGCTTAAGGGCGTTAGAGTTGGAGTGGCAAAACGTTTTTTTGGCAAATTGATAGAAATTTACAAGTCTAACACAAAAATGAAAAAATATCAAAACATTTTTCAAACGTGTGGGCGTGGCAGTTTTGGGCGGTTTGTGGGCGTGGCAAAAAGTTTTTTGGCAAGTCGGTAAAAATTTATAAGACTAATACAAAAATGAAAAAATATCAAAACCTTTTTCAAAAGTGTGGGCATGGCAGTTTTATCCGGTTTGCGGGCGTGGCAACATGAATCGACAAACTTGCGCTGCGTCTATGTCCCTGGAGTCTGTAATCTTAATCTCAACTTTCTAGCTATTGTAGTTCCTGAGATCTCGACGTTCATACGGACAGACGGACATGCACAGATCGACTCGGCTACTGATTCTGTTCAAGAATATATATACTTGATATGGTCGGAAACTTCCTTCTTCCTGTTACATACATTTTTACGAATCTAGTATACCCTTTTACTCTACAAGTAACGATTTGAACAAAAACTGCGCCTCCTAGTTAATTTTTCGCCAAGAAGGCGGGACCTTAAAATTCATACCAAGTCCATTGTTTATTGGCCGAAAGTTGGCACGCAGATGGCCAATATTTGTTTGGTCGATAGAGGCAGTGGTAAAAAGCACTTAGGCAGAGCAATTAGCTGTCCGTGGAACCGTGATGCTGCGAGATGTTTCCAAGTGACCACTGATGTTTGCCATTAAAACACACAAGATATTTACGGGTTGCTTTTAAATATACATATATTTCCATAAATTATTGCCTAAATATTTGTTTATACAATTAGTCTATATGCTTAAAACCCAACGCATTCTAAACTCTTTCTTCTCTGTTATCTACAACGGCATCTGATTTCACAACTATATATTTCTGTTTCTTAAAACGGGGTTCTACAAAGGTACTTGTCCATCTAAGGTGAATTGTCGCTGGCCCAGAAACAACATACTCCAGTCTGCATGGGATCTAATCCTGTTAAGATGTTTCCCAAGCACTTAAATATCAAAAACGATCTAAAACTGATTACTAGTGTATTGAAAACGATTGTGCGACACTTTGCCTTATTATCGGTATGTATGTATATACGCTGTGTAAGTGCTACATCAGCTTTTTTAAATAAAGATTTGCTAGTTGCACCGTTTCAGCCAAAATCCATGCGTCAGACTATTTATTGCTGGTGGTGATTATAAGGCAGTTTTCGTAAGAGCTTAATAGACGAATTCAAAAAAGGGCTTTGGAAATGGTAATCATTATGGATAGGAAATTAACAGGATTTCCCCCTGAATTTCTTTGTTTTGTCATTAAGTACATTTAAAAATGATACCTAATTCTGAAACTGACTCTGAGTATAAATCGTTTCAGGCTTAATTGTCGCTTGATTTTAGTCGCTTGGCACTCTTTGCAATTTTTCATTTAGATAATACTCACAAAAAGCAAATCACCCAAAATCGAGTGGGTCCGCGGATAAAAGCCGAAATGCATTTCGTTGTCTCGCAGTCTGGTTTTTTTTCTTATGTGAAACCTAATCTAAGCACCTCCTCATGACTTCCAGATCTGGGCGCCGTTTAGGCCACCATTCCCTCCCATTTTTGCCCCTTCTCGTCCGATAGCACGAATCATAAAGGGTATGTCTGCTGCTCCTCTCCTGTCCTTCTTCTCTGTAAAAAATTGCACGAAATGCACTTTATAGCGGAGATGTTGTCAGGTGATGGGGGCTTTCATCAGCAAGCCTGCGAATAAAGAGCAAAACCGAAAGAAACATGAGTCGAGGACTGCTTGTCAACCATTTAAGCGACGCACTAGACCGTGTCCAGTGCCCAGTGCTCAACAGCTCCGTTGTCTCAATTAGCTCTATATGAGAGTTATTCGTGGGTGAGACAAGGGGATTAGGCAGGGGCAGCTCAAAGAAGCTGGGTCCGCAAAAATCGAATTTTAGAAATTTGAAAGGTGGAATCGTTTGACCATGTTTGACCACCAATTACTTTTTTTTGACCACGTCCAGTTTTTGAGATATGAAATTTCGAAAATTTTCGAAAATTTTCGAACTTCCAAAAGTTGACTTTTTTGAACTTTTTTTTTTAAATCGCAATAACTTCGTTTGACCACGTTTGACCACCCTTTAGAATTTTGAAAAAACTTTTAGTTTAGAAAATATAAGCACTTGAGGAATTAAGCATTTTCCATACCTCAAAACTAAATATTTTGAAACAAAATCGTTTGACCATCCTTTAAAAATGCTTTTTATCCCACCCTTTTTTTTGCCCACCCTTAAAAAAATGATTTATTTTTAAGAAACAATACAATTAATAATAAGAACAATTAGAACAATTTAGAGGTGGGAAAAAAACAATTCGACCGATTCGGTCAAACGATTTTGTTTCAAAATATTTAGTTTTGAGGTATGGAAAATGCTTAATTCCTTAAGTGCTTATATTTTCTAAACTAAAAGTTTTTTAAAAATTCTAAAGGGTGGTCAAACGAAGTTATTGCGATTAAAAAAAAAAAGTTAGAAAATATTTAGTTTTGAGGTATGAAAAATGCTTAATTTCTTAAGTGCTTATATTTTCTAAACTAAAAGTTTTTTCAAAATTCTAAAGGGTGGTCAAACGTGGTCAAACGAAGTTATTGCGATTTAAAAAAAAAAAGTTCAAAAAAGTCAACTTTTGGAAGTTCGAAAATGTTCGAAATTTCATATCTTGAAAACTGGACGTGGTCAAAAAAAAGTAATTGGTGGTCAAACATGGTCAAACGATGGTCAAACGGTTCCACCTTTCAAATTTCAAAAATTCGATTTTTGCGGACCCAGCTTCTGTGAGCTGGCAGTGGCGGCCTTATCAGCCATCGGGTCCCAGAAAACGGGCTTTCAACATGATCACACGTGTTTGTGTCGATGGAGGCGGCAAAAAGGGGTAGATTAATTGAATTTTGGTACAGTGGGGTGTGTTATTCGCCGTTCAATGGGAAGCTCAATCGCTGGGATGTGGGTTAAGCCCACTCTGCTTTCAATGGAGAACTGAACATTTGCTATTTTTTGTTTCGTGATAGAACATCCACAAGCAACTGAAGAAGTGCATATATGAAAAAAATGACAAATGTGATATGCTACGACGATACTTCACTTAAAATCTTACAATTCACAGGCAAATATATAGTAGTGTTACACTCTATTGGGGACCAATTGGCCAAGTTGGTTAAGTCAACTCACATGCAGAGAGTGTATCGAGTTGGTCTCGTAGCCGCCCTTGCTCTGCATCTGGGTTGAGATCGCGTTGAGACGGTTGGCCGACAGCTCCACATCCGCGGATCCGATGTGGCCCGTGTGGACGAAATTGGTGGGATTGCCGATCATGGACCGGTCGATGCGCAGGCGTTGGTGTGGGCGGCGGGAGGGCGAGCGCTGCTGCTGGAAGCAGCACGAGAACCACTGCAGCCAGATCTCGCCGGTGCTGGCCATCTTCCCCTTGCTGTTAGCTAGCTGGCAGGCGCTGGACGGCGATTCAATATTTTGGTGTTGCTGACGATCAATCGTAAGGCAGCTGCTCCCAGCCAGGCTGGCTGTGACTGTAAAGCGTGGGTTACGCACCTCGGCTCCTAAAATGATCAAATGGCGGTTGAGCATAAAATGTATCACATAATTTGTACGCGATTAAGTAAATACTTTATTATATCCGTTACTCGTAGATTAAAAGGGTATACTAGATTCGTTGAAAAGCTTGTAGCAGGAAGAAGAAAGCGTTTGCGAATATATATAGTATATATTCTTGATCAGGATCAATAGCAGAGTCTATCTGGCCATGTCCGTCTGTCTGTCCGTATGAACGTCGACATCTCAGGAACTATAAATGCTCGAAAGTTGAGAATAAGCATACAGACTCCAGAGACATAGACACAGCGCAAGTTTGTCGATTCATGTTGCCACGCCCACTCTAACGCTCACAAACCGCCCAAAACTGCCACGCCCACATTTTTGAAAAATGTTTTGATATTTTTCCATTTTCTTATTAGTATTGTAAATTTCTATCGATCTGCAGAAAAACTTTTTGCCACGCCCACACCAAAGGCCCACAAACCGCCGAAAACTGCCACGCCCACACTTTTGAAAAATGTTTTGATACTTTTTCATTATACCCGTTACTCGTAGAGTAAAAGGGTATACTAGATTCGTTAAAAAGTATGTAACAGGCAGAAGGAAGCGCTTCCGACCATATAAAGTATATATATTCTTGATCAGGATCAATAGCCGAGTCGATCTGGCCATGTCCGTCCGTCTGTCCGTATGAACGTCGAGATCTCAGGAACTACAAATGCTAGAAAGTTGAGATTAAGCATACAGACTCCAGGGACATAGAAGCAGCGCAAGTTTGTCGATTCATGTTGCCACGCCCACTCTAACGCCCTCAAACCGCCTAAAACTGCCACGCCCACACTTTTGAAAAATGTTTCGATATTTTTTCATTTTTGTGTTAGTCTCCTTAATTTCTATCGGTTTGCCAAAAAAATATTTGCCACGCCCACCCTAAAGCCCACAAACCGCCAAAAGCTGCCACGCCCACACTTTTGAAAAATGTTTTGATATTTTTTCATTTTTGTGTTAGTCTTGTAAAATTCTATCGATTTGCCAAAAAACTTTTTGCCACGCCCACTTTAACGCCCACAAACCGCAAAAACTGTGAGTGTTGTGTGTCCTGCGCACTTTCACCATCTGAGTAACGGGTATCAGATAGTCGGGGAACTCGACTATAGCGTTCTCTCTTGTTTTCTTATTAGTATTGTCAATTTCTATTGATCTGCAGAAAAACTTTTTGCCACGCCCACGCTTACGCCCACAAACCGCCAAAAACTGCCACGCCCATACTTTAGAAAAATGTGCAATTTTTTCACATTTTTGTTCGTCTTGTAAATTTAACTCTATATACCAAAAATCTTTTTGCAACGCCCACAAACCGCCAAAAACAGTAAGTGTTGTAATTTCTCTTCGCACTTTCACTAGCTGAGTAACGGGTATCAGATAGTCGGGGGATCCGACTATAGCGTTCTATCTTGTTATTAATAAATAAATATAAATATTAATACAGCTAATGGAAAATAAGAAAACGTGTATTCAGTTCCAACCCAAAAGAGCATCTATGGACCCACAAACCATTTGCGTTGCTCCAGAAAACCAGTGGCGTACAGAGATGTGCGATTCATTTTGCTGGCATTTTCCTTCGGTTTGTGTGGGAGGCCTATCCGTATCTGCATGCTGTTTGCCCGCTCTACTTGTTGTCCCACTTGTTACCTGCTTTTCACTCGAATGCAGACACAGAATCAGGTGCGGCCACTTTGGACAGGCATTTGCAGACATTCGCAAAACAGAAACAGAACTATAAGGCCCGAGACGTTGCCTGAGAAGACGCTGAGTTGTGAAAGAAATATAGCATAAATGCTACAAGAAATCAACAATTAATTGGCATTTTTGTGTAATTATGATTGAAAGAAAAACACAAAAGGAACCAGGAAGGACCGGATTTCGAAGCTATCACTCACGATCTTCGTGGTCTGCTGGCTCAACTAGTTCGGGTTCTGGGGAAGATGTTGTTTGGTTTTTTTTGACTGGTTTAGTTTCAATTGTAGAGCAATCCCGAACTCATCTGTATAAATACCGAAAGTTATATGGCTTCATATTCATCAGCTGTTCTGGACGACACAAAATCCAAACAAAATACGGGCAACTGTTTTCAAAAATAAATGCGCATTCGTCAATCAAATTTAAACGATGGCAATCAGTTTTATTATTACATTTTACATGTTAAGTAACATTCAAGAAACCGATTTGAAATTTGTATATGTTTAGATTCTAGCGCGCGGTATAACCTTGACATTCTGATCACATTCTTTAATAGCTTTGACCTGTTTTTTTAATAACTAAACTTAACTAAACTATTTACATATTAGTGTAAAAAACAACTGAACTAATTCAGCACTATTGAAAGTAACTAAATGATGTTCATTCATCGCTTTCCTCCTAACGGAGTTCAAATTTAAGCTGCCATTAGATCACAAAGATGGTTAGTGGCCTGCCATAGGCAAACTTCTTGGGCTTTCTACGCGTGTTGCGCAGTCTTTCTTCTGGCCAATGGGCAATTAAAGCTGCTCAAGCGTTTTTAATGCCTTAATGCCGAGTGAAACCGAAATGAAAGTGTCAGGCGGCAGGGCAGCGATGTGGAGTTGGAATATGCCAATGGCGGCTATTTCGACGATCGTCAGACTTGGGGCAGTGGTTGGAGATGGAGCTCGGTCCGGCTTATTGTAGCCAACAATCTGCACTTTCCGAGAGCGAACGCCAACGTTATTATCTCAAATCGCAACGCGTGTCACACAACAAAAGTGGCGCACAGTAAGAAATCAGCCCGAATTGATAGCCAATTTCTCATATATGTTTTGATATTTGGAAAAAAAGTTTGATATCGCTATCCTTAACTGCAAGATAATCTTTTATTTAAGAGGGTGTAGACATTTCGTTGTTAGTGGGGTTTGCGTAGTAAAATTCATTACAAAAACTCAAATGATGCTTCTATTATGGAATATAAAATGCGTATTTCACTTATTTTCCCTCTGTGTGTGAACAACTTGCCACTAAGTCAACTACGCAGGAATGATTGACGGAATGAGGAAATGAATGAGGGACAAATGCGCTAAAGCGTTTCAATTTTCTGTGTCAAGAGCTTATTAAAGTGAGAGATAACCAAGATAACTGCACCAAAAAAAATAGCTTGAAGAGGTTATACAAGGGCCTTGCATTTAGATTTAACACCTTTCTTTTTAGTCATCCTAACGCAGATAAAAAAAAACTTTGTTTAAGCACTCGACATCATTTGAAATTATATTTAGAAATCAAAATCTTATTAGAAATCAAAATTTTCTAGGACAGGTGATATTTCCTCTAGTGTTATATACGAATGTAACAATTCATATTCGAAAGGTACGCACGTTTTCCACCGCCTGTTGTTTCAAGTCATGTGTTTATCAAGTGTTTATTTAAAGCTAGACAAGCGTTAATTAACCATCGAGATCGAGTGATGTATTTATCCAGTGGCCAGAGATTTTCCAAGGGGTATTGATAAAAACCAATCACAACAAAAAATTTCCGACGGACTTGGTGTTAGTATTTAGTGCAAATTACTTTGCAATAATTATAAATAAATGGATTCCCGAAGCGGACTCTGTTTTTCGTATGCTCTCGCAGTTATTTATAAGTATTTTCGCTTTTTTGGGCCTTTGCAGTGCTGACATCATCGTCGACGTTGCCACGATCGGGCAGGGTTATTGAATCTTCAGAAAACATTTAAAGAACGTAACCCCCGTTGCTTCTCCCTCAAATATGGAACTTAGCGCCCACAGCCGATCAAATTCCAATGGAAATCGATGGAGCTACGTTTCGTTAAATTGGATATAGTTAAATACTATTTAATAAATTGATATAAATTAATCACATCTAAAGTTGGATATATATATTATATATTTCCTTATTTACAAATCCTATGTTGAAATTTTAAATTCGCATGTGGTAAAGTCTAGTCTAGGAATGTAAATACTTGAATGCTACATTTTTAGATCATTAAAGAATATTTATATAAAAAGTTCGCACTGGCTAACCATTTCAGTAATAGGTTAAGTCATTAATACATACTCAAAATTCAAAATTAAGGATTCGCATCAACACTCTGCCATAACCGTGGATATGCGAGACTTGACCCAAAAACTCACCCAGATAAATAAACGGCAAGCTGCTTGAAATTTGCCAAATCCCCGACTATTTCTCGCCGCACGGCGGAAATTAATTGCATGCACAGTGAATAAGTTCCGGGAGTGAAAACCCAAATCAATGTAATGTACCACAAATAGATTACATCACTTTTGAGCACAACAGACGACAAAGAAAGGGGCAGGGTCGAAATGCACAATTGTCGAATACACAACGTCGATGTCGATAACTACATGCTTTGCATATGAAAAGGGAGCCCGGGGTTCAAGAACCCAATAAACGGAGTATAAACTTAATTTCCAAAGAGCTCTTAATCGAATAGTTTAAATCAGAGGCATTGTCCTGGGTAGCAGTTCCATTATTTCCTCCCGTTTTTCTTTATTTACAACTTGCGGCTTGTTTCACAATAATCACTAAAGAGCACTCGTTGCACTCCACAATCACTTCGGGTGACTCATCACCGTCTGCGGGTCCATCGAACAGATACTGTCCGCCGCATCGGCAGTCGTACGCGTAGCTCCATATTGTCGCCTTCCTTTTGTTCGTATCGGATTCCGATTCTGATGTTTGGGAGGGAGGTGGAGGTGCCGGTGCCTGGTCGTCTTCTTCGATTTCCACTTGGATCCGCTGCATTTCATCCAGCACGACGGTGGCGTATATGTTGCTATGGGCTCGGAATTTCGACTGCAACAGTTCGGCGTCGTAGTACTTGCGCCTAATGGGATCTTTGAGCGTGTTCCACGCCGCGTTTATTGCATTGAAGTCGCTGTTCTGAACCTCCGATCCCGGATTTGGGTCATTGAGTTGTCGCAATTTGTCGGGATGACATTTTAGTATCAATTGTTTGTAGCTGCCTTTGATCTCCTCGAAACTGGCCGTGGATGACACATTCAAGAGCTCATAGAAGTCGGGCATCTGGAAAGGGAAAATCCGTGAAGTATTTGTATTGAAAACATAAATATCTTTGTACTTACTTTTAGTCTAAGGGTAGGATACCCTTATATGATTTATAAGAATTTAAGCCACTTAAACACTTTATTTGCAATCAATTTTCAAAAACCAAGAACATTATCAACATCATTTAACAAGTTTATAATTTTATGTACTAATACATAAAAGATTTATGTTAAACTGTAATGATAATAAATATACTTAGTATGCAGTATTTAATCTGAATGTTTAGATTAGGTAACTGATAGTTAAAAACTCGATCATTTGTCATTGAGCTTACTTCTCAAATGTAAGTTTAAAATCAATCTATTCACAAATAAAGCCTGATTTTGGATTAGGAAATGATTGCAACATTTGGTTATTCGTGAATCGCCGTAAAAATGTGTGATTAAAAAGCGAGGTGTTTACCAACACTAATATTCTAATGTCCAAAACAGCTGTTTATTATTTACATGGAACGTGTCGCTCGATGGAATAAATAACAGTTCATTTAATCAATATGAAAACGGAACCCCCAGCTCACGCACTCAGTCACACCCACACACGCAGCCTGTGTTGCTGGATAAACGGAAATGTTCCCAAGAAAGGAGTGTTTTTGTATGGGCGTGTATTTTTTTTTATATATTTTTTTTGCTAGGGTGCGATAAACATTTATGTCCACACAAATAACAGCTGGAAAATGCATTGCATGTCAGCCGGTCATAATTCTCAGTCCGTCCGTAGATGCCGATCCCCAATCCCCATAAAAGAGAAAAGTCGGACATATTGTCAAAAGTCAGGCCCCAATTGCACTTGGAGAGCCAAAAACAAGGTCAATAAACTGGTTAGCAGCAGCAATCAAACATATACAGGCCATATGAGCACGAACAGCGAATGTGTGGCATCACACACGCTGACCCAATTTCAAATTTAGCGAAAATGGAAAGAGGCAAACAACTTGCCCCGAGACCGGAACTTCGAGCTAATTAGTTAATGGCGGAACATCGAACAGAGGACACCTTATTTAGAACGCACATATTTCGTGGGTACCGCCGCTTGCAAATCAAAACTTGCCTTGTAAGGTGACGGCTTTCCTGCTCCCAGACTACGTGTGGAAATCTCTTGTTGCGCCGCCGATTTGTTTATTAATTGAGCACTGTTGTTTTTTGGGGGAGCGGTAAGTACAACCCACGCACTTTTCAGAACTTTTCAGTCTCTTGTTCTCAGCACTTTTTCGAACACCGAAGCACACGCCTTGCTCTCGCCCGCATATAGCAAATGTCGTCATGTAAACTCGCGTTTATTCACTGCGACTTAAGAGTTGCAAGCAGCGCGTTTAACGTTTACAGCAGACAAAAGTTTTTTAACTTTAAAAGTTTCTAGCGATGAAACAAAACACCGATTCAGCGAATATCGATTTTTTTGTTATATCGATGTTAAGCGATGCGATGAGTCTCCGAACAACAGCCAATAGCAAATAATCTAGGGGCACAACAGAAGTGTAATTATTAGTAAGGACATATTGCGGATTTTAGAGAAACAACGTTATCGTCCAACGACAACTAGGTTTGTGTCTCGGCCAACTAAAAATGTGGCAGCGCAGAAGGTGTCTGCGAACTAGTTCCGACCTCCAAAGCAACCCTGCGAAGCGATGGTCGAGCTGTCAACGCTACTTCCGCCTTCTTTCCGTGCGGTTCGTAAAAATGACTGGTTTGACGAACAGGGTAAGTGCCGAAAAAATGCAAATAAAACGGTGCGAGGCATAAGCAAATGTGTGGAAAGTATTGCGCGCAATAGTGGCCAACAGTGCGAGTGCTATAATTAGCAAACTAGAGGCGTAAAAGTGATGTTTTGAGTGTTCGAAAGGGCGTCGCGTCGTACACGTGCCAAAATACTCTGCATCTGTGCAAGCCTGAAGTGAGCTCTTAGCCCAAGGCTAAAAAACAGTGGAATGATTTGGTTGTTACTAAAAAACAACGAGTCTCAGGATAATATGTTTCAACACACATTTGTTTATGCGTTTGCGGGCAAACCTAACCTCCCCCACAGTGTTTTCTTATTTAACTTAAATTTCCCTTTTAACTTCAGACCGTTGTTATTGATGGTCGCGGCCATTTACTCGGCCGCCTGGCCTCCGTGGTGGCCAAGTACCTGTTGCAGGGCGGCAAGGTGGCCGTTGTCCGCTGCGAGGAGCTGAACCTTTCCGGACACTTTTACAGGAACAAGATCAAGTTCCTGGCCTACCTGCGCAAGCGGTGCAACGTGAATCCGGCCCGTGGTCCATTCCACTTTCGTGCCCCGTCTCGCATCTTCTACAAGGCTGTCCGAGGTAAATACTCTCACCCTTCGCTCCCCGGAGGAGAGTAGTTGAGTTCAGAGCAGTTCTATGATGTTTTCAAACTTATTACCTACATTATTTGAACAAGAAACCGTGTAAACGAAACATGACTGAGAGATACTGCTACAGTTGCTGCTGCTCCAACTTCGAATACCCAATAATTCGTCCACTAATCATTATTTTTACTCTTTTAGGTAAGCAATTAAAACTGATTGGAAGCTGCTCCACCCGACATGATGAATATTACCTTCTTACCTACATTATTTGAACGAGAAACCGTGTAACCAACTCTCAACTGATGCTTTTACTTAGCCAAACCTCCCGCCACAATTGTAAATCCCGACTCACCGGCTATTTCCTCCATTTCAGGAATGATCCCACACAAGACCAAGCGTGGCCAGGCCGCCCTAGCCCGTCTGCGTGTGTTCGACGGCATCCCATCGCCCTACGACAAGCGTCGCCGCGTCGTCGTGCCCATCGCTATGCGTGTGTTGACCCTGCGTTCCGACCGCAAGTACTGCCAGGTCGGTCGCTTGTCGCACGAGGTCGGCTGGCACTACCAGGACGTGATTAAGAGCCTGGAGCGCAAGCGCAAGGCCAAGCTCCGTGTCACCCTCAAGCACAACCGCGAGCTGAAAAAGCTGACGGTCAAGGCGCGCGAGAACATCGCGAAGGCCGCCGAGCCCTTCAACAAAATCATCAAATCCTACGGCTACGAGGTTTAAGGAAAACAACAAGGGCAGAATTACATACGTTCAGATGCGTAGAAGTTTTTTAAAAGAGAATAAAACAACATCTAGTTCAAAAAACAAACTCATCCTTAAGGGTCTCATATTTGTTTACAAACAAACATCGTCTTAATGAAATCTAAAAGATAAACGGAATTTACCGGTCCTTTTCATTTAATTTGCATATATGTATGTTTGTGCAGCGTGTAGGAAATTGATCTTTATTTAAGGTACTGATGTGATACAAATAATTGTAAGAGCAATATCTAAAATAGCTTTTGCAATATCAGCGATTTTGAACACTGATATCTATGTTTTAGCTTTGTTTCCAAATTATTCAATAGATATATTATGTCAACATTATTTTGTTCCTTCATATTTTCAAATAATTTTAAAAATCCCTTTTCTGATTCCGCGGTTTCCTTGCTGATACTGTTTTTAGCTTTAATTGCACTGTCCATTATTTGCTTATGGATAATTTGTATTCCTTCGAATATTTTGATGAGCATTTTAAGTGTGTTTTCTTTAACGACATTATCTTTAACATACTCCTCGTAGGCAGTCGCGTTTTGAAGTATTGCGTTCGCTTGCGCTGGGTCCATTTCTGAGTCCTTGTGATCAGATGATGAGTTGCGTAGCCGGTCCATTTCCTCTCGAAACTCGTTGGCGAAATGTTTCTCCGCGTTCGACAGGAACTCAATGTTAGCGGCCCAGATAACTGTGAAGAGAAGGATTCTAAATGTCTCAAATGAACAAAGAAATTGGCACAAAATCATCTTGTCCGCATCGGGCAAAGTGGCGATCGGCGGCAGCGGAGTGATGGATATCCAAAACTCACTGTTCCAGTCGATTCTGTCGACTGGTGGAGAGGTCTCTACGGAACAATCTGAATCCTCTGGCTTTGCTTTATTCAAAGGCGAAGCTTCTGAATTCGTTGGAGCGCCACACATGTAGCTCTGAAATAATGTTCCAGGATTGTACACACGTTGAACACCTAGCTTTTGAGGACTTACCAAGAAAGCTACAGCTGCAATGATATACGAATGCATTTTGCGCCGTAGAAAGTATTACTGTGCTGCTTCTAGTCCTGGCCTTCGTTTTTATAGGAAAATATGCAGTGGAAAAGGACTTCATATCAGAAACCTGCCACATCCATAGTTCTAAATTAGGAGAAGGGGAAAGTTTTGTTCATGGAAAAATCCATGCCATCTCAGAGCTTAAGCTGTATTTATGTATAAAACACGACGCACTCAAAGGAAAGGGAAATGTATTGATATCTTAAAAAACTATTGCTGGCTTATGTAATTTACGAGGATAAGAATTTCACTGAGTTTACTTGAAAAACAGTTTTATGTTTATGATAGGGATTCGGTTTTTTTGGAAAATCGTTAGAAATTTACAAGACTAATACAAAAATGAAAAAATATCAAAACATTTTTTAAAAGTGTGGGCGTGGCAGCTTTGGGCGGTTTGTGGGCGTTAGAGAGGGCGTGGCAAAAAGTTTTATGGCAAGTCGTTAGAAATTTACAAGACAAATACACAAATGAAAAAATATCGAAACATTTTTCAAAAGTGTGGACGTGGCAGTTTTAGGCGGTTTGTGGGCGTTAGAGTGGGCGTGGCAACATGAATCGACAAACTTGCGCTGCGTCTATGTCCCTGGAGTCTGTATGCTTAATCTCAACTTTCTAGCTTTTGTAGTTCCTGAGATCTCGACGTTCATACGGGCAGACGGACATGGCCAGATCGACTCGGCTACTGATCCTGATCAAGAATATATATTCTTTATATGGTCGGAAACACTTCCTTCTGCCTGTTACATACTTTTCAACGAATCTAGTTAATACCCGTTACTCGTAGAGTAAAAGGGTATACCAATTCCTTTAAATAATTTGTATGTTCTTTCACAGCCCACTCCAGAAACGGAGTTTATTCAAATGGATTTTATATCACTTTGCATGTATAATTAATTCATCTAGTTTTATCAAACCTTCTAAAATCGCATTTATAAGAAACGGTTTTTTCCTATGTTTGCATACTGCAACTATCAGTTTACTACCCATTTAAGTTGTTCTGTTTTTACTTTTTATCAATTTCATATTTCTACCCTACCAGTAACGACTACATTAGATTCGTTAAAAAGTAAAAGCATGGTTATTGATACACTGGTACTTTCGGAGACTGGGGCCAAGGGTGAAGGAACTCAGTTTCGTTTTGAGTTTTTAGAATCAGAGCAAGCCAAAGATCATTTGGCACATATTAAAGAACTTACCTGAGTCGTGACAGTACTTGGATTTCTTCAGTAGGGTCTTGCAAATATGTTTTAAAGAAATACAGTAAAAATACTATTTTAAAGCATTCGGAATACAATGACCAGCGCCAAGAAAACCGATGAAATGAATCGTTCCAGGAGGAAACGATTGGAGGACAGTTACCGCCAGAACATGAGGATTATGCGCAGACTGACCGCCCGACAGGCGACTGCCATGGATCTCGAACTGTGCGCCAAGTGGATGAACGTGTTTAGACGAGCTACCAAGGAGGAGCGCAGGGCGAAGGACTACCTCGTGGAGCTGATTCTTCGCCAGCTGCGGGAAACGGGCCACCTGTCGCTGCCCTTCACCAACCTGGCAAACTGCAGTCTGGACCTTCGCCTGCTCCTGGACGAGGAGGGACGTCAACGGCTGCGTCGCATCAGTCCGCGTCAGGTGGTGGCCCCGATGCCGTCGAGCAGCAGCCTGACCAGGAGGCGGCTTAAGTCGTCTTCGTTTGAGTGGAGACGAAGGATGCGACACCTGGACCATCTGGAAGACCAGTACTGGCGTGAGGAACAGGAAGTGTGGAGCTTGCAGCAGCCACCCGCGAAGTGTCTTAAGCCGAAGCCGCTGGCCACAGTGTCGAGACAACGGAAACGCGTCAAGACGATCGGCGTTCAGGCGGATGTCCCACTGCTCACGCCACGGGCTGAACGTGATCTCTGCGAGCGCGAGCGAAAACAGCAGGAAATCCTGAAGCGCCGGGAACGGGATCGCGCGCAGCGGCAGCTTAGGGAGCAGGAGCGAGAACGTCAGAGGACTCGGCTGGCCAAACAGCAGATGCTGGAAAGGCAGCGCCTGGATAAGGCGCGTCAACTGCGCGACCGACAATTGCGGGAGCAGCAGATAAAAGTCAAGGAGCGGCGCGACCACGAGCGCCATTTGTTGTTGAAAAAGCGAAATGAGCGGCGTCAGCAAGACCAGTGTTCGTGGGCCCAGCGGCGCCCCAGTACACCTTCATTTCAGTATGTGGAAATTCAGCAGAGAGCGAGTCTAGAGCCGAAACCAGACGCTCGACATGACCACGAACAAGATACCAGCCACTTGTCCCAAACGACCAGCAACACTACCCAAAGTGCGAGACGGATGCAGCAGTTGCACCTTCGGACGGAAAACATCAGGCGGAAAGTGCTGGCTTATGAACAGCTTAAAAAATATCATCGGGAGAGGGCGCAAGTTGAACGGTTGCGGTTGGACGGGAATGCGGAGGGGAATAGCCAAGAGCAGCAGAACAAAGAATACAGGAATCTACAAATTAATGTAACAGAAAGAAAAAACCTTAAACAAAAGAATGTGGAGAAACAAATAGAAACCGACCAAAGAAAAGAATTTAAAGAAAAAAGTAAAAATATTTGTAATAGGTTAAGCCAGCGACAGGAGAGAGAAGACTTTGAACAAAGAAATTGCCCAATAATAGCAGAAACCGAGCATAAGGAGGAATTTTGTAGGAAGAGGCAGGTGGAGACTTGTGAACGCAAGGGAAATGATCAAATTGATCGGCAGGATCAGAACAATAGGAAGGAAATTGAGAGAAAGCGGGAACAGGAGGCTAACATCATTAAAGAACGGCAGGAAAGAGAAGAGTTTGAAAGAAAAGTTCTGCAAAAACTAGAAACCGAACGAAGAGAACGGAAAGAGTTCGAAAGAAATAAGCAAGAGGAGCTCAGGATTCTGAAGGAACGTCAGAAAAAAGAAGAGTTTAAACGAAGAGAATTGGAAAAAAAATTAGAAGCCGACCTAAAAAAAAAGGAAGAATTGGAAAGACAGCGAGAAGATAAACTTAAAAAACTCCCAGATAAAGAGTTTGAGAGAACATTTTTTGAAAAACTAGAAGCCGATCGAAAAATACGGGAGGAATTCGAAAGACAAAGGCAGGAAGAACTCAAAAATCTTAGCGAACGCCAGGAAAAAGAAGAGTTTGAAAGAAAAGAATTAGAGAACAAGCTGGAAGCTGAGCAAAAACAGAAGGAAGACATACAAAAATTGCGAGAAGAGGATTTGAAGTGTCTCAATTCACTCCAAAGCAGAGAAGAATTTGAAAGACAAGTTTTGGAAAAACTAAAAGCCGAACGAAAAGAAAGAGAAGCATTCGAAAGAAAGACCTGCGAGGAACGTGAGCAAGAGAAAAAAATTGACGACCTTAAAAAAAAATTCAAGGACTTACAAGAGCGAGATGCAGAGTGGAATGAGCCACAACTTAAACAGACACTCGATACAAAAGAGCAAGAAGATTGCGAAAGAATCACTAGGGAAGAAGAAAGACTTGAAGAAAGGCTGTTGGATAAACTTAAACGCAGCAAAGTGGAAAGAGAAGCACGGGAGAGAAAGAAATGGGAAGATGATCTGCAAAGAGAAAAGATCCTTAGAAAGTGGCTTCAAAAGCAAGAGCACAAGGAAAACAGGGAAAAAGAAGAACGCGAGAAACTTGAAAGGAAAATTAAGGAGAGCATAACTAAAGATGGTAATAGGCGCTCGGAAAGAAAGGGGGCTGAGGGAAATTCCCGAGAGGAACTCGATCGATTACCAAGGGAAGGACAGGAAAAAAAAAAGGTGGAAAAAGAAAGCCCGAAAAATGTCGCACTCAATTCCGTTTGGAAACAAGACGAAGAGGAGCTCGATCGACGTTACCCAGTAAGCCCGAATCAGGAGGAGATAGAGAGGGATATAAGAATCCAGGAGATATCACAGAGTGGGGAAACAGTGCTCATGATGCAATGTGAGGCAAGAAAGGTGGCGAAGGTGCTGCAGGGGCACCTAATAAGTCGACTAGGAGATCACAGGGCAGGAGTAGGACATTTGGATGAAAAGGAAAAGGACTTAAAGAAAGTTGCAAGCGAAAGAAAATCACAAAGCTGGACGGAGAATGGGTCTGTGGAGAATACCCCCGAAGACATGATGAAACTAGGGCTAACTGGCAAAGATGTGACGAACGTTAATCGAAATTGTCAGCAACTAGAAGGCGATCGTTATGAGAATGCCAAAGTCCGATTAAAAGAGCTCCAAGAAAGGAACAGCAGGATAATTCAGCAAGTGCAGGAAAAGTTTCAGGTGCTTGAGAAGCTGCGGTTGGAAGCAGGAGAATTGGAAGCTCAAAATCCTTTCAGCACGCGTTACAAGCTACTGTCTTCAAAGAAGCTTAAGTCAAAGCACGAGTACTTTCAGACAGGGTCCTCGAAGACGCGTAGCGTTCGATGTGGTCATTTTATTTGGAGTGAAGAGGAGTCCGGAGCAGAGCATTTTCCCAGTCAGGGTCGGAACGGCGTCATCCGCTCTAGCAGCGATAGCGATGCGATTCCGGAACCCTGTTACACCCTCGTGGGTACGTACTGTCCACTCAAGAAGACCTACACGGTGAAGCACCAAAGTGCTCCATTCATCTCATATCAAGACTCAGCGCAGCGGGAAGCCTTCGGTTCCTATGTACGCAACCGGGTGGGCGATTGGCGGAAGACGCCACCACCAAGTTCCTACTCTACTGACGAGGCAGGACCGAGCGAGGAACGAGCACTAGGTGAAGACAAGTCAAGTGGCATTGTCTTGACTTACTGCACACGAACTGGAAAGAAGCGTTTTCCGCAGATCAAAAAATCCGAGATTAACCAGGATTCTTGCGGGCTGAAGGAGGATCCGTTGCAGCAGAGACGGGTTTTTGGACAGCTTCTATCGCAGGCTCGGACATTCGTTAGCAGTCCGGAAATATTGAGCGCGGAGAACTTTCTTCTAGAAAAAAAACTGGTTAGAGCTAAAAACAAATATTTGCAGGAGTCAGTTCTGCGAATGTCAAGGTATGTCATAAGTTTATTCCAGAATGACGGAATTATCGAGAGTTTCGAGGAAGAGAATGAATCTCTGGAAAATAAAAAACTGGAGCAAATCTATCTGCAAGAGACCGATAGCACATTGCTGTTTCCCAGGCCAATCTTTAGGACTCTTATGTTAATTCTGCTTACATCCAAGGAGTCCATTTCGCCCCATATCTCGGAAAAAATTTTAGATTTTGAAGTCGAGCTGAAGTCTCACCTCAAAAAGATTTTTATCCGCGATTTTGCACGACGGGGTGTTGGAACTCTGAGGAACAAAGCCAAGCACTTGATGAATCAACAGCGTCAACTACAAAGCAGCCGCCTGGCCGAGATATGTCGCAATTCCGAGGAGCAGACTTTTGAGTTGTGGAGGCGGCTGGCCAGGAGCAGTGACTCCTTGCGCGGGATCAGGGATCTCTTTCGCGATTGTTGCGACCTGCATGACCCAATGTCGTGCGTCGCACTCCAAAGCATCGAGCGCCTCTACAGGGAATGGAAGGATCAGCGGTTTGGTGTGGATTAGAAACAATGTTGATTTTATTTTTTTCTTAGAATAGTTTCAGTTTTGGTTATGGTTTAATTTCGATCTAGCCTGTGTTAAAAGTGGATTTTATTTGTGTGGGACGGAGGTTTAGTTGAGGAAAAAGAAGTTCGGACTCCAGGACTCCAGAGATCACGACGTTCACACAGACAGACGGACATGACCAAATTGACTCGGCTATTGATTCTGATTGAGAATCGGAAACGCTTCCCTCTGCCTGTTACATACTTTTGAACGAATCTAGTATACCCTTTTAATCTACGAGTAACGGGTATAATAATGTTCCCATCCGCTTGGGAGCTTTTTGAAAAGCTTTTTCGGTACAGCTGATGTGGAAAGCACCCATTGTCTATCGTTTCCAGTGATCAAAATTCGCTTAACGTAACCAATCATCCCACGATGTCATCCTTTAAGAACAAAGTGATTATTGTGACCGGCGCTAGCTCTGGCATCGGAGCAAGTGTCGCCGTCCACTTGGCCAGACTCGGAGGGCTCCTTGTCATCGTGGGTCGCAACGTGGAAAAGCTAAAGGAGACGGCCGACAACATTGTGGCAGCCGGAGGAGCCCCGGCCTTGAAACTGCGGGCAGACATGACTCAGGAGGCGGAGGTGCAGCAGATAGTGGACGCCACTCTGGCCAAGCACGGCCGCGTCGATGTGCTCGTTAACAATGCGGGCATCTTGGAGACGGGCTCCATCGAAACCACCAGCCTGGAACAATTCGATCGCCTGATGAACACTAATGTGCGGTCCCTGTACCAACTAACCATGCTGGTCACTCCGGAGCTGGTTAAGACCAAGGGTAACATCGTAAACGTATCCAGTGTATGTGGAATGCGCGCCTTTCCTGGTGTCCTGGCCTACAATGTGTGTAAGGCGGCGGTGGACCAGTTCACGGCCTGCGTGGCTCTGGAACTGGCCCCCAAGGAAGTCCGCGTAAACGCCGTAAATCCAGGCGTGATTGTGACTGACATTCACAAACGTGGCGGCATGGACGAGCAGACCTATGCCAAGTTCCTGGAACACTGCAAGATAACCCATGCCTTGGGTCGTCCTGGAGATGTCAAGGAGGTGGCGGCCGCCATTGCCTTTCTGGCCAGCGATCAGTCCAGCTTTACCACTGGAATCAGTCTGCCCGTCGATGGAGGTCGCCACGCCATGTGCCCGAGATAAGATAAGGATGAGCAAATGGCGAGAAAACATTCACCCGGTGGCATTTATCGAATTTAGTTACTCATTTTCAGTGGTTGATTTAAAGTATACGAATAAAATACATCTGAATTATAAAAATGACCAATTTAATGTCAATTTAAACATAATAAACTAATATTGTGATGTATGAATAAAATATTTATTATATATATTATATTATTATTATTATTATATTTCATTCTGGAATCCCCAAAAAGTGGATTATCTAGACAACTACAATGTTTTAATTGTTAAAATGGTCCAAAGTCAAGATTCAAGAAACGTAAATTACTGAACGCTTCCGAGTTATGTATGCTACCTTCAATGATCACATCTATTGACATCCAACTAAAGGTTAATACATACATACATATCGGTGTGAAATCAGAAAAAAAAAAACCTTAAAGTACTTTTAGACCAAAGACATTAGTATTATTCTAATGTCTCGGATTACACCTTCCATTGCTCATTCATAACATACATACATACATAGTATTTGCGAAAAAATATCAAGTTAAAAGTTAATTAACACCAGCCGAAAGCGCGACTCCACTTAACTTTGTTTGAATTTCACAACCGCTGGAAATAGCTTTTACGGTTCCGGACTATCGATAGTGTAATCGGATTGCAGCCTCGAAAATTGTTGACTTTCTGGCCTTCAATGTCATCTATCACTATCACTTCAGCCGTCCAGCGGATCGCCTCGAGATGCCCAGTTTTAAAGATAAAGTTATCATCGTGACCGGTGCCAGTTCGGGAATTGGAGCGGGTACTTCAGTGCTCTTGGCCAAACTGGGAGGCCTGCTCACCATCGTAGGGAGGAATGTAGATAAGCTCAAGGAGACCGCGGAGGAGATAGTGGCGTCTGGAGGAGCGCCTGCACTCCAGGTGGCAGCGGACATGAACAGCGAGTCGGACGTCCAGGGCATTGTATCCGCCACGTTAGCCAAGCACGGGCGCATCGACGTGCTGGTAAACAACGCCGGGATCTTGGAACTGGGTAGCATCGAGAACACCAGTCTGGAGCAGTTCGACCGCGTAATGAGGACCAACGTGCGGTCGATCTACCAGCTGACCTACCTGGTCACACCGGAGCTGATCAAGACGAAGGGCAACATTGTGAACGTGTCCAGTGTTAACGGCATACGTTCCTTTCCCGGAGTCTTGGCTTACAATGTTTCCAAGGCTGCTGTGGATCAGTTTACCAGGTGCGTGGCTCTGGAGCTAGCTCCCAAAGGTGTCCGTGTAAATTCCGTGAATCCCGGCGTGATCATCACCGAACTCCAGCGTCGAGGTGGACTGGACCAGGAAGCATACGCCAAGTTCCTGGAGCACGCCAGAATCACCCATGCCTTGGGTCGTCCCGGCGAAGTCAAGGAGGTAGCTGCGGCCATTGCTTTCCTGGCCAGCGATGAGGCCAGCTTCAGCACCGGAATCAGCCTGCCCGTGGACGGCGGTCGCCATGCTATGTGCCCCAGATGAGAATTGAGTGGTTTATCAGTAATGCATTTACTTTCCGCCGAAGTTTGGATGGCAAGTATGTTACAAATATTAAATAAATAAATAAATAAATAAATATAATTAAAGAAGCGCGTTTAATACCTTGTATTTAAAATACTTTTCTTGTCAAGGATAACATTCTATCTAAATTTGTAGTTGGCTATTGACAGGTTAAACAAATTTCAACAATTCTCGAGAAAAAAATATATATTTTTAATATTAAAGGGAATGGTTCCTTGGTGGGTTCAAATGAAAGTCTCCCTTTAATAATTGGCAACGTACGAATGTTTTAATTTAATATTTAAAATTTGAATTTTGGTAGTAATGGACTGAATCGGAGGGAAACAAGGGAAAAGGAAAGACACTCGTCTGGACAGAATCAGATAGAATACTCTAGCAGGGACTAGCGGGGGCACATGACCTGTTTGCCACCGTCCACAGGTAGGGTCACGCCGGTCACGAAACTGGCCAGCTCGCTGGCCAAAAAGCAAATGGCGGCCGCCACCTCCGTTGGCTCCCCAATCCTACCCAAAGCATGAGTCTTCTTCGAGTGCTCCAGAAATTCGGCGTAGCTCTGCTCGTCCATTCCCCCAGCTTTTTGCAGATTGGTGCGAATCACACCAGGATTGACCGCATTCACCCGGACACCCTGGGGACCCAGATCCAGGGCAAGGGAGCGGGTGAACTGGTCCACCGCTGCCTTGGACATGTTGTAGGCCACCAGATTGGGAAAAGCGCGCAGTCCACAAACGCTGGACACGTTGACAATGCTGCCCTTACAATGGAGCAACTGGGGGAGCAACAACTTGGTCAGGTAGAACCCAGACCGCACATTGGCCTCCATCACGTGGGTGAAGCAAGCCAGTTCCGTGCTCTGCAGCGTTCCCGTGGGCATGATGCCCGCCCCATTCACCAGCACATCTAGCCTGCCTTCGTAGCGCTCCGTTGTCTTCTGCGCAATGCATTCGATCTCCGTCGGCTTGAGCAGATCTCCGGCTATGCCGTACGGCTCGAGGCCCGTCTTCATGCACCGTTTCATCACGCATAAAAGGCCCTCCTCCTCCCGATCTACCAGGGCCAGGCAGGCGCCTAGCTTTGAGAACATTTCCGCCGCGGCGGCCCCGATCCCAGAGGCTGCACCAGTGATAAGAACCACCTTGCCGGAGAAGTCCAAACCAGCCTTGCCCTTGCTGCCCATCAAATCGAATTTCCAAGTTTTTAGTGGATATCCAAACTACATATGTAACTGACTTATCGAGGAAATATAACCCTGATCAATAAGAACGTGAACTTGGTTCTTAATCTGATTAGAGCTGGGTTAATATCAATAAATAATAATAAAAAATACAACAATAAGTTTTTAACTAAACAACAATTTGGAATAAAGAGGTCGAATATGTCGAATGAAATTAAAATAAATATTGAAATAACAAATTAATTGAGAGAAAGAGATACATTTAAAGATAAAGATAAGGTAGTAGATACCTTATAATCCGAATCACGATCTGTCTAAAGCTAGCTTTTGGGAACTAGTTTGGTCCTGAATACAGATGACAAAATAAATGTTATTCAGTATTATGTACACAATCAAAATAATAAAAACTGAGTAACAATTAAAGAAGCGGCTAAAATGCATTTTCTGATGTTCTGATATCCATGCGGAGTAGTCTCAAATTTTCCTCGCCGATGTCCTGTGGATTTAGCGTGGGCACATAGCATGGCGACCTCCGTCCACCGGAAGGCTGACTCCAGTGCTAAAGCTGGCCTGATCGCTGGCCAGGAAGGCAATGGCCGCAGCTACCTCCTTGACATCTCCAGGACGACCCAAGGCGTGGGTGGTCTTAGAGTGCTCCAGGAACTTTCTGTACGTCGCTTCATCCATGCCGCCACGGGCATGCAGGTTGGTGACCGTCACCCCGGGATTTACGCAGTTCACCCGGACTCCCTTGGCAGCCAGCTCCAACGCCACGCAGCGGGTAAATTGATCCACGCCCATTTTGGATATGTTGTAGGCAAGGACGCCGGGGAAAGAGCGAATCCCATTGACACTGGACACGTTCACGATGTTGCCCTTGGTCTTGATCAGCTCGGGGGTTGCCAACATAGTCAGGTGGTAGATGGCCCTTAGGTTGGTGCTCATCACGCGGTCGTACTGCTCCAGGCTAGTGGTCTCGATGGTGCCCGTTTCGATGATTCCGGCATTGTTGACCAGCACGTCCAATTTGCCGTAGTGCTTCAGGGTATCCGACCAAATCCTCTGGGTGTCCGCCTCCTTGGCAATATCGCCTATCACCAGGGCTGGCTGCGATTGGCTCACCTTGTTGCACACCTCGGCTACCTTCCTGAGGTTCTCCACATTGCGACCGTTAAGGGCCAGGCAGGCGCCGTACTTGGCAAACTTAATTGCGGTTGCAGCTCCGATTCCAGAACTTGCTCCCGTTATTAGGACCACTTTACCGACGAAATTCATGATCCTAACCAGAACTATGTAAGGGGGTCTCAAGCTCAGTGCGCATCTTGCTGATTTTAATAGGGGTAGTCACCTACGTAAAATCCGAAAAATGAACTAAGAGAAAAGGTGTCTGACTTGTTTTATGTTTAAAAGATCTTATAAATTGATTAATTGAATTGGCCAGAATGCTTCATTAACAAGATTTATAAAACCCATCCAATAAAAAATGCAGTATTAATAGTAATTTAACATACGACATACGATTTTAAACATACGACAAAGCTTGTTCAACACAATATGTTTCTCTACAAAAAATACGTAAATAATACAATTTGTTGGCCAACAAACATATTTTGATTATCTGTTATTCAATAAATTCATACTGAATTATATATTTCATGAAAGGTTTCTGTTAAAAAAAATTAATGCTGGTATATTTTAAAATATTAAATCTTGGTATATTTGTAATGATTTCTTGCTATACTTTAACGGACTACCCGGTCTCACTTACGTGATCATGTAAACGAAATGCGAGTTTTAGGAAAGTGCAATATCTTGGTCAGGCAGTACCGTAACTTATCCACGCAATCTGGCCGCCGGAGAGTGGTGGTCACGGGATGTGGAGCAGTCACACCGCTAGGCAACAATGGACCGGAATCCTGGCGACGCATCCTGGCCGGCGAGTCGGCTATTTCTCGGCTAAGTCCGGAGTTCAAGGGATTGCCCTGCCAGGTTGCGGCTCAAATCCCGAGGGAAAACCTACAGCTGGACCAGCACCTGACCAAGTCGGACATAAAGCTGATGAGCCCCGCCACACAGTTGGCCGTATTGGCGGCGGAGGAGGCCTTGGCCACCGGAAAGCTGTGCCCCAAGCAATTAAGCGAGGAAGAGCTTGAGCGGTTTGGAGTATGCGTTGGCATGGGAATGTTCGACCTGGCAGAGGTCTATGGAGCCTGGAACCAGCTACAACGAGGCTACAACAGAGTTAGCCCATTTTTCGTGCCCAGGCTGTTGCCCAGCATGGCGTGTGGTCACATCAGCATGCGAAATGGCTTAAGAGGACCGAACCATTCGGTGTCCACAGCCTGCGCCACTGGGGCCCATGCTCTGGGGGATGCTATGCGGTTTATTCGCAGCGGAGATGCGGATGTGATGCTGGCGGGGAGTGGCGAGGCCTGCATAGACCCCCTCTCTATCGCTGGGTTTTGCAGACTGCGGGCTTTGAGCACCGCATTTAACGATAATCCGGCGGTTGCGTCCAGACCGTTTGACAAATCACGAGATGGCTTCGTAATGGGCGAGGGCGCAGCTGTCCTTTTGCTGGAAGAATTAGAGCACGCCCGCGCTCGGGGAGCTCCTATTCTAGCCGAGATTCTGGGCTACGGATTATCCGGTGATGCCTATCACATAACCTCGCCAAGCGATGATGGTGCCGGAGCCACTCTTGCCATGAAGCGGGCAATACAGGATGCTGGGATTGCACCAGAGGATATTACCTATGTAAACGCTCACGCAACTTCCACGCCTACCGGGGATCGCATTGAGTCACACGCTATAGGTCGTGTTTTTGGGAAACACACTCCCCAGGTAAGGGTTTCCTCCACAAAGGGAGCGCATGGCCACCTGTTGGGCTCCTCCGGCAACCTGGAAGCCCTTTTTGTGGTGCTAGCCTGCGCGGAGAACAAGATTCCGCCCTCCATCAACATAGATCATCTCGATGTGGACGTCAATGTGATCACGAAAGCTACTAAATGGTCATCAGACCAAAAACGACGCGTTGCCCTCAAGAATTCATTTGGCTTCGGAGGAACCAATGCTTCCCTCTGCATTGCTAGCTACATTGAATAGTAGCTAAGAGTTGTTACCTATTTTTTAAAGACCAAAGAAAATAAAATCCTTGAATGTTTGCATATTTTTAGGAAAAATGTTTAGTTTTAAAACTTTATTTGGAAAACTTTTTCGGTTGCTTGTCTGGCCGTAACGTCGTCGTCTTCGTCAGTTTCTTGCTCTGTAAAAAGGATTATGCGTAATGTTCTTATTCAATGCGCCATGTATGTACTGTTATACTGTATATAATATATATATATAGGTATATAATTATGTATATAGCTCTGTTTGATTTGCTTCTGTTGCTTGTCGCTGTTTGTTATTGCTGTTTTGCTGCCTGAATTCGCCGCCTTTTGTTTGAAAGCAATGGAGTTTGTGGAAAATTAATGTAAAATCAGTGGCTGATGACTGGTTTAGCTTTCGCACGGCTTCTGAATTTGACAATAGTTGCAGCTTTCAATCCGTGCACTTATCTGACTTAACTAATTGTTTAATTTGAAGTGTTTTTATTTTACAAAATTGCTTAGGTCGTAAAATTAAAGTATGTTGGCTTACAATCGAAACTCTTCATAATCATTTAATTTTATTGGTTTTCTGTTAATGTTCTGCTGGATACAGCTTGCCCTGCTGCTCTACCTCTAGAGTCTAGACATTCCTTGCTATCTCCGTGTAATCATATACTTTGAATTTATATGCGGCTTAGATTCGTACTAATTATATGCGTAAATAATGTGCTATATGTGGGTGTGGGTGAGGGGTGTGTGCAGGCATGTGTTTGTAATAGCTCTTGAATGACCAAACTTTCGTTTGTTACATAAATTATAAACACTTTATTCGAAATTTAACTTTTTAATTTTAGTTTTTACTGTACAGTTTGTGGTTTACGTTGTTCATTTTAGTTACAGCAGAAATCATTGTGTTTTCATTACTTAATTTTGCACGTCACATTCATTAACATTGTTAAATTTCTCCACTCCTTAATTTATATCGCTCAAACAATTATAAATATATCTTTCGGCTTACAATTCAAATCTGGACAGAAAAATATTTTAAACTTTCGGAGGCCATTCATTTCCATAATTACGTATCTGGTTTTAGCTTGATTTAGAAAATTAAGGGTGGAACTTTAGAGCGTGCTTTTAATGTTCGACAGAACATATCTGATGAACTCAACTCACATACGCATGTTTAAAAAATAATTTCAAATTCGCTGTGTACTAAACGAATTAACGAACTTTTGAGTTTCGCGCGTTGAAGCTTGCACCTTTATAGGAAAGTTCAGCTTGCATTCGGTGTGTTCAGATTTTAAATTTCAAATGCATAAAAAATTATAAATATTTTGTTGTTTCGCGTTCTGATACTGTTACTACAGACCTTTTCACTTACTATCTTACTATTTGTTGTTTAAAAGACATCTATTTAAGCGCTAATAAAGTGGTTTGTGGTTGCTATCGGTTTCTGCTGTCATAGTGATGCTGTAACTACACTGATCCTAAGTCGAATGCCTGTCCACACGTCTGTGTGCCTTGTGCTGCGGGGGTATGTACATGGCAAGCCCGTCAAACCAGATAATGCTCCTAGTTGAGCAGTGCATCCATAGTGTATGGAAATGGAGGGTGTTGCTGCTCGAATCTATTTGCTGAAGACGATAACAACTTGGTTGCCGATGCTGCTGATGTTGTCAATGTGCTCGCCGGCGACGGTCAGTCCAGTATAACGATTTGTGATTCAATGGGCCTGCTACTCGGCTCGGGTGCTGCAGGTTTAATGGGCAGTGTGCGCCATGGTTTGCGCGCCGCGCGACGCAGATCCACGGCGGAGAGTATTTTTCTCGTTTTTCTGTAAAAAAAATAAATATATATAATTAATAAAATTATAAATAATAAATAATCTAATTTAATTATAAATAATAAATAATTTAATTAAAGTGCCACCGCTGTCCAGTTGAGACAAATAAAATGTTTTCAAACTTAAGTCTAACTTTCGAAATTATTTTTTGGGAATCAAATGCTTTTTTTTTATAACATTTTTGGTCAAAAAATTTAAAAAACATAAGAGATAAAATATTTATAACACTTTAAAGGAAACCAGGATTAAAAAATTATGAAAATTTAAAAATTTATTTAAACGAGTTTTCTATATAGTTTTTTCTATATATAAAAACAAGGTTCCCGACTATCTGATACCCGTTACTTAGCAAGTGGAAGTGAGGAGAAATTTCGACACTGACAGTTTTTACGGTTTGAGGGCGTTAGAGTGGGTGTGGCAAAACGATTTTTGGCAAATCGAAAAAAATTTACAAGACTATCAAAAATGTGGCCGTGGCAGTTTTGGGGGCTTTGTGGGCGTTAAGGGTGGGCGTGGCAAACCTTTTTTTGGCAAATCGATAGAAATTTACAAAACTAATAATCAACAAGAGAGAACGCTATAGTCGAGTTCCCCGACTATCTGATACCCGTTACTCAGCTAGTGGAAGTGCGAAGGCGAGTCTTCAACACTGACAGTTTTTTTCGGTTTGAGGGCGTTAGAGTGGGCGTGGCAAAAAGTTTTTTGGCAAATCGATAGAAATTTACAAGTCTAATACAAAAATGAAAAAATATCAAAACATTTTTCAAAAGTGTGGGCGTGGCAGTTTTATGCGGTTTGTGGGCGTTAGAGTGGGCGTGGCAAAAAGTTTTTTTGAAAATCGATAGAAATTTACAAGACTAATACAAAAATGAAAAAATATTAAAACATTTTTCAAAAGTGTGGGCGTGGCAGTTTTATGCGGTTTGTGGGCGTTAGAGTGGGCGTGGCAACATGAATCAACAAACTTGCGCTGCGTCTATGTCTCTGGAGTCCGTATGTTTAATCTCAACTTTCTAGCTTTTGTAGTTCCTGAGATCTCGACGTTCATACGGACAGACGGACAGACGGACGGACAGACGGACATGGCCAGATCGACTCGGCTACTGATCCTGATCAAGAATATATATACTTTATATGGTCGGAAACGCTTCCTTCTGCCTGTTACATACTTTTCAACGAATCTAGTATACCCTTTTACTCTACGAGTAACGGGTATAAAAATATAAAAAAAAAACTTGTATGTGTGGGCAAGGTAAGAAGTCTGGAGTCTGCATGCTGAATCTCAACTTTCTAGCTTTTATATTTTAACTTAACGTTTCAGAGGACTTACTTGTGTGTATCGTTAGCTCTAAAGTAAACATCGTCCGGTGCATCCATCCAACTGATAACCTGCTTGCGTCCGTTGCCACCGCGGGCCATCTGCGCAATCTTTTGTTTACCATTGAGCTATAAAGGCGAATATGTATAAATGGATTAAAATTAGACCAACTAAAAGAAAAGTATTACTCACATGATGCCTGGAGAGCGGCTGTCCAGATGCAGCCATCATAGCTGCAAACTGCTCAGGACTGGGACAATGCGAGGGCATGGGATCCTTATTTGGCCGCTTGGCAGGAGGTCCGCTGGGAACTATAGTAACTGCAAGAAACGGAACTCAATTAGTCAGAATATAAGCACAATATAAACTTAATCCTTTGCTCTGAAATGAAACATTAACTTTCGCATTACGACGGATTTAAAATTTTAAAACTTAGGTAAAGTAACACCCACCTTCAGTGCCATTCAACTGTTGTTCCTCGTGTGCCCGTTTTCGTATCGTCGACGTAGCTTGCGTGGGAATTATTGCGAGGTCCTTGTCGGCCGGCACGGCTACGACGTCGGGTGACTTATTCGGTACCCGGTCATATAGTAAGCTGCCATCGGGCGCTTTCGGAGGTTTAGGGAACGAGACAACAGCCGGCAGCGGCATTTTGTCCTTAGGCGTGAGTACTAACCATTCATGCGGTCCGCTGCCCGGCGCACCTAGGCGGTTGGCAATCTTGGTTACACTACCCCGATCCTTGTGTTTTAGCAAAAGCAACTTCTTGATTTCCGCCTGTGATTTTCCACTAATACGATTTGTAACTAATGAAAAACATATTACATAAGAGTCGCTCATTAGAACTGTCAAAGGTGAGGAGACTTACATTCTTGTTTCACCAGCATCGCGTTTATTGCGTACGAGCTCTGTCGCGCCGCCTTCTTCGGTTTAACGATGCTACGGCAGATGGCACGCGCCACCCGTGTCATGGGGTTGGTGTGCAAGTAAAAGGCAGTGCGCGTTTTCATAATGGGCCGCGGCGATCCGGAGCTGATGGCTATGCCGTGCGCTTGCGCATAATGGCGAGCCAGGTGGGTCTTAAGCTTGAACTCCTTGCCGCAATTGACAATAGAACATCTGTAGGAAAAGACATTTTAATACACTCGGACAATAATAATAAACCAATAAAAAAGAGCATGTTTTACTCGTTTTATCTCGAAATATCACTGCATTCAGGAATTTCTTTAATTTAATGTGTATTAAGAAAGAAATGTTACATTGCCATACGAATTTCATTTATAAAATATGTATACAATTGTAAAATTAAACCTATCATGTGTAAAATGTATGCAAGTAAATGAAATGAAAGTTAAACATTTCACAACATAAAGTCCGCTCTAACCTAACAAAATGATAAATTTAAAAAAACTATAATAGGAAAAATTATGATTTTAAAAAATTACTGTAATATGATATATATAATGATGACATTACGCTTAAATCTTGTCTTGACCAATTCCATTTTATTGATTTACTAGATTTTTCTTATCTATTTTCTTTCAGAATGCACCTACCTGTGCAACTGACGATTGGTAAGATCACTGATTTTCTCGTCATCATTCAGGTCGACCACAGCCGTGGGCGTTGTAGCTAAACCCGCTGACGTGGCTGTCGGCGTCGACGCAGCCGATGGTGACTTCTTCCTAGCGTCGCCATCGCCACCATCGGCCTTGGTCGCCGACTTCATACTGCCGTACCTCCGCCAGTACTCCCAGCAGCTCAGGCAGAGACGGCACGTACTGTGCCCACTGTTGACCGAGTTCCACTGTGGACGGCAAGGCAATTATAATAAAATAGTTAAATAAAAGTACATAATCCTAGTGGCTAACCTGTGATGATTTTGTTGTACCGCAAGACTCGCATGGTTTGCCATTGTTAGAGAGATCTGTGCTCCCGTTTGTGTTTCCATTATAGATTCCTCCGCCAGCCTTTACAGACGTTCCGTTCCCCTTGCCATTGTTGTTATACTGCGGTATGTAGACCTGCTTGAGCTTCAGCTCCGCCTCGACGGCCTTCACTCGCTTTTGCTGCACGTAGCGGTCGGTGGTCTTCCACATATAGTAGTATTCGATGATTTGTTTCAGCGTTTTCCAAGGCAGCTGGAAAAATAATTTTTATTTCAAAATAATCTAACTATTTCGAATTTCATAAATATGTCTCTTCTCTTACACGCTTAATCAATGTGCATTATAACTTACGAAATCTTGTCGAATATCATTAAAGTCTTTGCCATATTTTTCCAGCGCTTCTTCAAAAAGATTCGCCTCCGAGGCGCTCCAGTCCTCGATTTCATCGCGGCAGAGCACCGGCCCAGTGGAAGGAACTAGCGACGACATAGACTCCTCAATCGAGTACTCGTGCTTGTGCAGAATGTTCATTGCGTGAAACTGAAAGGTAAACACCATTAAAAACACCATTAAGACCCTATCACTAAATCAAAATTTTCTCTTACCAGTGTGATGTCCCTGCTCGCCGCCGCGGCGGACATGTGCAGCGAGGGCTGCTTCACCGAACTGCTACAGTCCAGGGCTCGGGCAAAAGTGCCGATGGAGCGCGAGACGACGAGAAACTGGTCGATCTTGCGGTCGGTCAGACTGTGCTCTGGCGTCCACATCAGCGATTCTAGTTCCTCCAGCTTGCGGTCGTCGGTGGCGGTGTCCTTAAGCTTAGCGGGTATATCACACTGGTAGCGACTGCCGACCCGGATCTCGCCCTTGTCAGCGAGCAGCGTCTTTTGATTTGGATCGAATACCAGACAGTAGAAGAATGTGTCCTGAGGGTCGATTTATTAGGAACCATTAGCAATCTCTTTTTTTTGTCAGGGTTTTAAAGCGCATGGTCAAACATGGTCATGGTGTAATTGATAGAATTTTTCAAAGACCAATTTATACCCAAATACTGCACTTTTCCTTCACAAACAAGAAACTTACGTCTTTATCTAGATAGCTCTGCAGGGACTCCGTCTCGTTGAGCAGGGTCACCGAGCACTTGCCTCGAATCTGTGTGGCGGGTATCGACTCGACTTGGCGTGACAGAAATAGCTCGCGGTGCTTGATCTGGTAGCGCTGCTTGCTGGTCAACGCTTCACCCTTCTCCGCGTCGCCTCCTGCACCTGCGGCGCCACCCGCTCCTGCTCCGCTTCCAGTGCTGCTGCTGTTGTTGTTCAAAGTGCCGCTACTGTTGCTGCCGGAATTTCCGGTGGCTGAACCCCCTCCGCCGGACGTTTGCGTCGGACTGGTGCGCTCCTCATCCAGGGCAGCTAAAAAAACCAGCCAAGACATTAGGTACGTCGATCCGGTTCGGAGTTTTAAAATTTATTATATCAGCCTGAATTAACTTTTAAAATGTTAAATTACATAATTATAAAGATAATAAAAATTAGGAACATTTAATAGTTTGATGGTAACCAAATTAAATGTACAAATCTTGATATCAATTTAAATGAAAACAATTGCAATTTGTAATACATTTTAATGAATTAACATCTGTTTCATATCAGACTGATTTCTGATTTTTTAAAATTAATAGTAAATTATATATCCATAAGCCAGAATAGAATATAAATGAGGATTACCAAATAAGATAGGTTAACTACACTACAGAAAATACTATCGTGCTCTACTTAAAATGCTAAACATACAAATGAGAGTATAAGTCTGACTCTGAGCTACGGGTCTACGAAAGTGGCAGATAGTACTTGAGTAATCAGCTGGAAGTGGTACCTATTGAGGGATCGAGGACAGCCTGCGCCGCCTGCTCCTCGCTTACGGGTGTGCGGAGCCAGGTCTTCTTCAGCTTGGTCGCCAACGGAGAGTCCTCGGCGGTGGCCACTGATGTGATTCGTTATTTTATATTTAAGATGGTTAGGAGTATGATTTGTTGCGTTTTGGGAAAATGCGTTTATTGACAGCGCTTATGGTAATAAGTTAAAGCATTTTAAAGAGTTAGAAATGGGAAACTGATCGTGAGATCAGGTGCGAAAATAACTTCCCAAGAGTCGTTGTGATGTACTAAGGATGCAGAATGGGCGTCAGCCGAATCGATAATGTCCATAACGATTTTGGTCTTGTGAGAAAGCTTTACGACCATATATTCCTTCTTTATGAGAACTCACTAAACATTTAAATAAATGTGTTGCAAGGCGCAATTTGCACGGCCTATATTCCCATATTATATTTCGACCAATCAAATGTATTTTAACAATTTAAGGTGCACAAATGTGCCAACAGTCTAAACAACTTGCCTAGATACACAAATTTATCAGATGAGCAAAGAATCCTCTTAGCATAAAGTATACTTCTTTTGGCTGTTTTTCAATTTGTTCAACGTTTCCAATAAACTTTTAAATATATTAAAATATGTACATATACATATAATCTATAATATGATTTTCTTTATACCTGTTACTCGTTTCAATATACATTTAAGTTTTCCCGGATTTTGTGGGTTGCAAAATCCGAGAGTAACCCTCATGAATTTCCTGGAAGTTCGCTGGGCTGATTAAAAAATGTACGCTTGGCATTTCTAAAGGGGCGGAAGGCGAGGGCAGCAACAGCACCACCCCACCTTCTCGGTGGACAAACGAGCGTGGGTGCATCGCCGGTGTCACAGAAAAGAGTCGAAGCAATGTACGTGTATTTGTATTTTGTGTTTGTTTCGAAGATGAAGTTAGACCACCCAGAAGAGGACGAAGGGTGGTGGATGGAGGCTTGGGCGTTTTTTGATGGCTATAGATAGGACACAAAAGTGGGTGGCTGCGCCGCTGAGGGATTGGTTTGCCTTTCGAGCGTATCTGCTTTTCTACACCCTTTCCACACCACTGCAAAGTTCAAGGCCTGCTATTGACATTGTGATTAGCACCTGAGAGTGGTTATTCCAGGCTATCAGAATTTCTACATTTGTTTACATTTTACAATAAAAATTAATAATGTTACGTTCTTCAAGATAAATACTAATGAAGATATTTTTTCAAACAAAAAAAACATTTTCTTGTAGCAAACAGAAGCTAACAGAGAGTTTATAAGAAAATATAGTAATAATTTTATCCCCACAGATTTAGGGTGTATCTGAGCTTTGGAGTTCGGAAAACTACTTCTCAAAGACACTTTCACAAAGTCCAAACCTTCGGGTTGGAGTTGCGGAACACTAGTGCTTCGATGATGTTAAAGGAGAAATGGGCTGCATTAATGGGAATTGTTGGCGCATGTTGGCTTCTTGGAGTACAGGAGTACAGGAAAACGCATTTTCACGACGGTCACGTATCGAATTTGAGTGGGTGGTCAAAGCCAAAAATTCAACACAATTGGTCATGGTTTTTTGAATTTTTTGGAACGACGAAGTGGCAGTGGATGAAGTCGGTGTGTGTATGTATACACGAATGCAAAGCGCGCCTCCCTGCGTGTGCTACATCGCCATAGTTCCACACCCCACCCCACTTCAATCCCCTGCAGATCCCAACTTCTGACGAACATTTTCGTGCACACAGAGCAGCAGTGTCAGTGGGTTTGGGGTTGGGTAAGTGTGGCAGCTTTTCAGAGGTAGACAGCCAGTCTACCTACAGCCGAACCAAGTATCACATTCACATTGACGTCTGCACCGCCTAGTAGCAACCAAAAACAGCAACAACCGCATTAAGAGTACAGTGCAGTCCAGCATATTACAGTCGAACATCATCAAAGCAAATTACTGACACCATAACATATGGTTAAGGTTAAAGTCAATAATTCAGTATGGCCCATTCTTTTTTTTGGTCTTACCGCACCACGATGCGTGTTTATCGGTGCCGGAAGCATTCTCAGATCCTAAACAATTTAGTTTAATCTGACATACCATCCGACATTTACCTACATAAATTTCGACTATTTATTAATCCTGATTTTAATTTGGCCTTACTGAAACCTAAATCAAACCAGAGGCCCCTGGTTCGAAGTATTTTATGTGCCATTTTATGTGGATGAGACGGATGCTGGACGAAATCCGTTTTTGCTCTGCTATTACAACTGTTGTCTTGCGGTTCTTGTTGCTCAGGAAATTTGACTAGGACTACGGGATGTTTGGGTCACACAAAGGAGGCCTGGGTGGTTCGTTGGGTGGTTTGGTTTTCCACATGCCTTCACACCGCGCACACAGTGGCCCCTTCTGGGTTCATTTTATTTTTGTTTTTTTGTGAATGTGCTTAGCAGATCTGGTCGTCAGGTTTTAACTTTTAACTTGTTTGAAGGCCACGACAACGACTCTTGGCAACATAACCTCACTTTGTTGACAAAAAATATACACACTTAGGGGTAACGTAACGCAAGATATTGATGCGGTTTCTGGGGAACAGGGGTTCTCTACTCACGTTGGTGTTTGTCGGCCAATTGCACGAGCGGATTGGGCAGATCCCGGCGGCGGTAGAAGCACATGACCTTCGCTTCCACATTGCCGGTTTGGTTTTTGTTCAGCTCCTCGATGCGTCGAATTAAGTAGGGACTGTTCGGCGCTGTCTCAACGTAAACATAGTCTGAAAAGAATAGAGTCTTGAAGTGGCTGATACAAGCAGGGCAAGGAACGGGAGAACTGAAACTTTATTCATACGTCATAGGTAAGTGCGCAGACACCCATGCATGCGATTCACTTAAATGCGGCCACCACTACAAGCTAAAACGCAATTAAATACAAATGGGGCTATCCATCCATATAACTACAACAACTGCAGCGGAACCTGTCGGTGACCATTAAAAAAACATAAAAAGAAATTCCATATATATGTTTATATACATACATACATTGTGTGCATTTCTGATACATTTTGGGATGCAGATACATAGATAAATGGAGAGAGATGAAAAAGAAAGTGTGGAGGCAGTGAGAAAGCATCGCCGAAGGTGTGTGACTGTGTGCGTGGCCATTAACAACGAGAAACAAAAAACGCTGATGGAGACAATAAAAGAGCAGATAATTCGACAAGTATATATGCCATTATTATTTATTTTGATTCCGTTAATTGAAAGCTTGCGTATCCGACCGAGCTTGTTTGCATTTCGAGAGAACACACACACACTTGCGAAAATCAGGTGAAGACACCACAATAACGTCACCGCTCGAGTGCGAGCGAGATGGTTGACAAATAGTGCGTTAAACAGAGTGAGGAGGTAATGTGGGGGAAGATGCTCAAAAGCTCATTAGCATATGAAAACACAACAAAGCGGGTGGGCTCACCCAAAAGTGAGATACACTTTCGCCCGCAGTCAAACAAACATACACGCTGGAGAGGTCACAATTCGGCAAATCCACATTCAAATGCAAATGCAATTCAGTTCCCTAGCCCTAAAATATACACATACGCATACACACAGAGCATAAGTTAATGCCTATCGGTTGGAACACGTCGAAAACACTTGCTGCAGCTGCGGCACAAAAGCAGTGCCCCCTCCCCGGATTGTGGGAGTACAGAAGTTTAAAAGAAATTAAAAAAGTCTCTCCTTTTGGGCGGAATGTTCTTGCGATTGATAACACACACATATACACGTGTGTTGGGACTCCCATTAAAGCGTATTTGGCAATTAAAATGCACTTTCGTTATTGTTGGAAAGTCTTTCTCAGACACAACACACACTCATACGCACACACTGAACACACAAACATATACGCAGAAACGCACACGCACATTGTGAAACGGCGGCGCCGATAACGAAACATGATAGAAAAGCGGGTACGGGAAATTTTTTCTCACCTCCGACTCGATACATATTTGTGGCCATTTTCATTACACTCCCGCACCAAAACTTTTGCATGCAAAACACTCGGCACACGTTTAGCACTGTTTTTCAATGGTCCTGTTCCAAATTAGCGCACATTTATTAGCAAAAATATCGAGTTGTTATGATTGCATTTTTCACATAAGAAGACGCGTTTTTTTCGTCGCCATCTTAGAAACAACCCAACTCTAAAAAATACACACACACACACACACAACTCCAAGTAAACAGCTGCACCAGGGATGCATTCCCACAGGCGATAAATTGCTATCCATGGCAATCGATAGATGATGTGTTAAAAAATAATGTTAGGATATAGTTAAGGCAATAAGAAAACGATAAAGGGCATTCCAAAATATATGCGTCTATTAATATTTCTATTATATATACTCGTTGAATAATACAAAGCATACAGAAAATGAACTGAGTAATTAACGAGTTAACCCATACCAATAGCTTAAAATTTTTTTAACATATTTATTACTCCCTTCTTTCTGATATTCTTTTTTCATTTTTGAATAGAGCTCATCGCGCCCATGCGATAGTATCGTTTGAAAACTATCTTCCCTGATCTGCAACGTTTGCACTGAAAATTCTGTAATAGTTCGTCTTGGCTTCTACGTTTTGTACGTTTTTATAAATTGTTTTTAAAGTGAGTGATTTCATTTATTAAGCATCTTAAAAACTCTTCTCGCGAATTTGTTTACTTTCGCGTAGGCATTTTGGCTGTCACCAGCAAAAAAGGTGTCACGACTAGCTGTCAATTCGTGACGTGGCCGACCGATTTTTCCAATTGGCAGTGGTCTGACAGGGTTTTTCCCATTTAAGAAGTACATTTAAGTGTTGGGGCTATGACAACCTACGAGGAGTTCATCCAGCAGAACGAAGACCGCGACGGGGTGCGTCTGACGTGGAATGTGTGGCCCTCAAGTCGCATCGAAGCCAGTAGGCTGGTGGTGCCCCTGGCTTGTCTTTACCAGCCTTTGAAAGAGCGCCCCGACCTGCCGCCTATTCAATATGAGCCGGTCTTGTGCACCCGTAGCAACTGCAGAGCCATCCTAAATCCCCTGTGCCAGGTCGACTACCGTGCCAAGTTGTGGGTGTGCAACTTCTGTTTTCAGCGCAACCCGGTGAGCCCAATGGTGATCTTTAAACTCTCTGCGGCATTGAATGACAGTAATTTTTCCAGTTTCCTCCTCAATATGCAGCCATATCAGAGCAGCACCAACCAGCGGAGCTGATTCCTGGATTCAGTACTATTGAATATACTATTACCCGGGCCCCCACCATGCCGCCCGTCTTCATTTTCCTGGTTGACACCTGCATGGACGAGGACGAGCTAGACGCCCTAAAGGATTCGTTGCAAATGTCGCTAAGTCTGCTGCCATCCAACGCTCTCGTGGGTCTGATAACATTCGGAAAAATGATACAGGTGCATGAGCTGGGCGCCGAAGGGTGCTCTAAGAGCTACGTGTTCCGCGGCACCAAGGACCTGACTGCCAAGCAGGTGCAGGATATGCTCGGAATCGGTCGTGGAGCGGCTCCGGGGCCGCAGCAACAACAGCAGCTGCCTGGCCAGCCGGCTGGAGGGACAGCCCCTGTGCCGCCAGCCCATCGCTTCTTGCAGCCGATCGGCCAGTGCGACGCGGCGCTGGGCGATCTGCTTAGCGAGTTGCAGCGCGATCCTTGGCCGGTGCCGCAGGGCAAGCGTTACCTGCGCTCCACTGGCGCCGCCCTCTCTATTGCGGTTGGTCTGTTGGAGTGCACCTACCCCAATACGGGCGGCCGCATCATGACATTCGTGGGTGGCCCTTGCTCCCAGGGCCCCGGCCAGGTGGTCGACGACGAGCTGAAGCACCCGATCCGTTCGCATCACGACATCCACAAGGACAACGTGCGGTTTATGAAGAAGGCTATCAAACACTATGATGCCTTGGCCTTGCGGGCAGCTACCAACGGGCATAGTGTCGACATATACTCGTGTGCACTGGATCAAACCGGCCTGCTAGAGATGAAGCAACTATGCAACTCCACTGGCGGCCACATGGTCATGGGCGATTCGTTCAACTCATCGCTCTTCAAGCAGACATTCCAACGCGTGTTCGCACGTGATGGTCGCAACGACTTGAAGATGGCCTTCAATGCAACGCTGGAGGTGAAGTGCTCGCGCGAGCTGAAGATCTCCGGTGGGATCGGCTCGTGTGTGTCGCTGAATGTGAAGAGCCCGTCGGTGTCGGATGTGGAGATCGGCATGGGCAATACGGTACAGTGGAAGCTGTGCACACTGAATCCCAGCTCCACGGTGGCCTACTTCTTTGAGGTGGTCAACCAGCATGCAGCCCCCATTCCCCAGGGCGGTCGTGGTTGCATACAGTTTATTACGCAGTACCAGCACCCAAGTGGACAGCGTCGAATCCGAGTTACTACCCTGGCTAGAAAGTATGTTTTGCCTGAAATTAACCCAGAGTTTTCTCAGTGTTTCAATCTCTTTTCAGTTGGGCCGATGCCACCTCGAACGTGCACCACATCAGCGCCGGCTTCGATCAGGAGGCTGCCGCGGTTCTGATGGCCCGTATGGTCGTCTATCGTGCGGAGACTGATGAAGGACCAGATATTCTGCGCTGGGTTGATCGTCAGTTGATTCGTCTGGTAATTTTTTTGTGTAACATTTGGTTAAATTACTTGTGCATGGTTCAGCTTTAGTTTAGGTAAAGAGGGTAGCTCATCCAAAAGAACCGCCCAACACACTCACGCCAACAGATTATTATTTTTAAACCTCTCCCTCGAACTTTTTATACACATAAGTCTTGAATGCTTATACAATTCCTTTATCTTTTCTGCTTTTGCAGTGTCAAAAGTTCGGCGAGTACTCAAAGGACGATCCCAACAGCTTCAGGCTGTCGCAGAACTTTAGCCTTTTCCCGCAATTCATGTACCACCTACGTCGCTCGCAGTTCCTGCAGGTCTTCAACAACTCACCCGACGAGACCACATTCTATCGACACATGCTAATGCGCGAGGACCTCACACAATCGCTGATCATGATCCAACCGATTCTCTACAGCTACTCGTTCAACGGCCCTCCAGAACCGGTGCTCCTTGATACGGCTTCGATCCAGTCGGATCGCATCCTCCTGATGGACACGTTTTTTCAGATTCTGATCTACCACGGCGAGACTATCGCCCAGTGGCGAGCTCTAAAATACCAGGACATGCCCGAGTATGAGAACTTCAAACAGCTGCTACAAGCGCCGGTGGACGATGCGCAAGAGATTCTCCAAACGCGCTTTCCCATGCCTCGCTACATCGATACGGAGCACGGCGGATCCCAGGCCCGCTTCCTCTTGTCCAAGGTCAACCCCTCGCAAACGCACAACAACATGTACGCCTACGGGCAGGTGAGTCTCGTAACAATGGCCATCAACTGGCCACATTTGTTTGATCTTTACAGCGCGTTTTTTAGAGACATCGAAAATTTAATCTTAATCTCGTTTTATGTTGGTTTTGTTTCTCTCATTGTATAATCGGTACCCGTAACCGCTCCTTTCTCAATCGCAGGCGCCTATTGGTCAAGTAACGGTAGTACATTTTTGTTTATCATTTAACACCTAAACTGGGAAATGTAGTTATTTGAAATATTAGGGGCGGTTATAAAAATCTTTGAAAAATTAATGCTTTTAGTCCAAACTGCATTTTAAATCCACTCTTATTTAGTACTGTCATGATACAAAGTAAGTGTTCTGTTTTTATACCCGTTACTCGTAGAGTAAAAGGGTATACTAGATTCGTTGAAAAGTATGTAACAGGCAGAAGGAAGCGTTTCCGACCATATAAAGTATATATATTCTTGATCAGGATCAGTAGCCGAGTCGATCTGGCCATGTCCGTCTGTCCGTATGAACGTCGAGATCTCAAGAACTACAAAAGCTAGAAAGTTGAGATTAAGCATACAGACTCCAGGGACATAGAAGCAGCGCAAGTTTGTCGATTCATGTTGCCACGCCCACTCTAACGCCCACAAACCGCCCAAAACTGCCACGTCCACACTTTTGAAAATTGTTTTGATATTTTTTCATTTTTGTATTAGTCTTGTAAATTTCTATTGATTTGCCAAAAAACTTTTTGCCACGCCCACTCTAACGCCCACAAAACCGCCAAAAACTGTATGTGCTGAAGACTCTCCTTCGCACTTCGAATAGCTGAGTAACGGGTATCAGATAGTCGGGGAACTCGACTATTGCAGGTCTCACACGGTTTAATCTAACCAAAGATTTTGTGTGTTCCTAGTTTTTCATGTATTTAATAATTTCAAACATGATTTTTTGTAATGCATACATTATAAGTGGCTTTTGGTGTTGGAACTTTCTCGGTGTTTGGAGCTCTTTCTCATTTCTTTGCTCCCCACTTGACACAATCCCGCCCATAGTATGACTAATTTTCTGGATATTATCACGACAGGATGGCGGTGCTCCAGTGCTCACGGATGACGTTTCGCTGCAGCTGTTCATGGAACACCTTAAGAAGCTGGCTGTGTCCACTACCACATAAATAGACTCTGGCTCTAGTTTCAGGCGCTTTCTTTCCTGGCGAAGTCAAAAAAGGCGAACGACTCCTGGAATCTTTGGTCCAGGCAATGCAATTACGATTATACACCAACTTATTCCAATTGATCGTCTGATAACGCAATAAACTTTTCAAATTATGTTAATCCGCGTTGCTTTTATTCGTAAGCAGATGAATAAGATGAAGCAGGTTATAATTTACGTTGAGTGGAATGAGTTTGTAATTATAAAAACAAAGTACATATTAACAAAATTAAATCTGCATCTCTTTCTTCAACTACTAATACAAATATATCCAGCGCGTTCATGAAACCTATAAGATTTTTAACAATAATTTGGAAAGTAAAAAATAAGACAACAAAAGATTTTTTTTATGTTTATCATAAATATTTCATTAGATTTCCGGACAAATTAAACATTGAGACACAAACAATTGGTTCTATTTGTCAAGGTTTCAGTAGCACCTGGGATCAAAACAAATAATGACTTCAAAACTACTAATATTTTGTTTAACTAGAATGCAATACCTTAGACAAGCTTCATGAAAATTTCAGAAGTTTAAAAAAATGTGAAACACTTTTTATTAAATTGAAACTCTTAAATGCTTAAAAACCACTTCTGGCATAATTGGAACAACAACCACTGCTTTTAAATCATCAGAGGTTTCAGAAACCTGCCGGAATGCCTCTCGACTTTCTTCATAATAAACTATTTGGTACACACTGACTATGAAGCTTGGTTTTTCCTCGTGATCCCTAAATCCAGCTTAGTTGAGAAACCGTATAGACATCTTCTGGTCCACGTCAGTGCGGTCCAGAGCTTTGCAGAAGTCTTCGAACGAGATCTTACCCTGGCAGCACAGGTCTGCCTCCAAGATCGTCCTCTCCGCAATGCTGACCAACTGGTCCTGGCTTATGTTCGCCCCTACCATCATGTGTAGGATAGACAGTAGCTCGTCTCTGCTGATCACACCATCGTCATCCAGATCGTACATCTTGAAGGCGAACTTTAGCTTCTCCTCTCGGCTGTTGAGCTTGCTCTGCTTGTTATCCCTCAGCGGGCGAAAGTGCGCCAGGACGTTCATGAACTGCCGGAAGTTCACCCGATCGTCATTGCTCTCAGCAAAGAAGGAGTGCACTATTCGCTCGCACAGCGGATTAATTGCTAGTTCCGGGATTCGCATCAGATCTTCCCGGGACAGGGTTCCGCAATCGTTGCGATCCAACGAGGTGAAGCGAGAGTAAAGTCGCTCAATCTGGTTGGGGGTGACTGAAAAATGAATTGAATCGAAAAGTATAAATTAATTACTAATATGGGTCCCGCTCACAAGTTATTACTTAGTTTCTAATTAAATACAAATAAGTTGGGTAGAAAGATGTATTCTTACATCTAAATATCTATATGAAATAAACTTTAAAAAGGCAGCCAAATTAAAAATTTAAATTTGGTATATTCGTTTTTACATTGAATGATTATTAATGATAAGTCAGTGCTTTACAGCATGGGAACAGAATTCCAATTTGTTGTACGATACTGTTTAGATAAATTTGTTTTGCCATGAAAATCATCGAACGGAACCTATTTACGGTGCGCCAATGAGTACGAGCCCATTCGGAATTAGTGGCTATAAAATATAGCTGATAAGAGCGAACACCTTATCATCTTAGCTGATACTAGTTGGTCGAACGTTGGATACAAGTTCCAATGCGGTGGCAATTTCAATTGTGCGGTTATCGCGGCAAGAATATTGAAATTACACGGTCTCGGACACTAGATAATTGACAGCCAGTATTTGTGATAGGCACCGACTTTAGCCCACACCCCCACTCATATATATATATATATAGCACATGATGTCATGCGAGAAGTGCATGTGCAATTTGAATGCAAATTCATTCATTCATTCGTTTCATTCGTTTTGCTAGAAACAATCTGTGTATATACGTCTTATATAAGGCAGGCATAGATCGTTCAGGCGCAGTTCTGCATAATTTCGACGGAGTTATTTAAAACATTACACATACATGTTTTGGAATTTTTGAATTTTTATAGAAATGACGAATCGAATCAGCAATCAGTGGCAATGGTCTTAGACCCAAAAAGCTTTTAACACTCCAATGTGATGTTGTCATTTGCGTTGCTCGTGGCCCAATTTATTTACATACATCCAAGTGCGTATTTGATTTGGTGCGGCGGGTTAAAAGTCTCCGGTTAAAAGAGCACAAGGTTATTACATCTCGCCCAGAAAATATACTCACAGCCAGTCTCCTCCTGAATTTGAGCGATCTCCTCGCTCCGCAGGAAAAGCGACGATTTATTGCCCATGGTGAGATTATTTTGTGCGCCGATTAGTTTATTTAAACTTTCAACAATCGCAGACGAGCATTGAATGGCATTGGATTGGATCAGAAGTTCGATTTGTGTACAGCCTGATTTCGGGCGGAGTAGCTGAAAAATGCCAAAAATCGGGTGGTGCAAAAAAATACTGAACAGCCTGTGATAGTTGCACTAGGGATGGACTTTGGTGGGGATGTTTCCCCTATACATTACGAATACATTATTTTTGTGTTTTCTATTAATAATATTTTTTTTAGTATTAGTAAACGATGCCGATATATATTAAAGTAAGCAAATAGTTGTTAGTTACAAGCATATTTCTTAGAACAGGAAGTTCCTTATTTTATATGCAAAACCGTGAGTATTTTCGTCTCATCACTACCTGTCACCTCCCATCTCTATTAGCATTCGCATAGAAAACAACGTAAACATTTGTTTAGCCGGAACGAGAGTTATCGTTATGGATAAGTTAAATTCCACTCTAACTGCCGTAAAAAACCTACGATCCAACGTAAGGCAGTGCTTCGAGCACTTGGCCGATGGAACCGATGGGGAGGGCGGCGAGCAGAGCCGGAATAAATTCGTACATGACTTCCAGGATAGATTCGGAGCCATCAACTCGCAATTGCGGTTAGTGACCACTTAATCTTTTCCAATGGAGAATACATATGAATTGAACCACTTTCAGTGAGGTAGAGCAGCTTATCAATGGGCTGCAGGTGCCCCCAACACCCTATTCCCTCGGAAACACTGCCTATCTGGCGCAGGAGACTTCTCAGGATCGACAGGCGCTGTACCCTCAATTAGTGAACAGCTATAAGTGGATAGACAAGGTGCACGACCACAGCTTCCTAGCCTTCAATAATCTTAACCAGAACACGCTGAGGCGCTCCTATAATTACTGCTCCCAGAAGCGCCAGCGACTGCCCTTCTCGTCCTTCAACAACGATCCAGAGTAAGTCTAAAGTGGGACTGAATTATTTTTTTATTAATTTTTATTTTAATTACTTCAGTGCGAAGCTTTACTTAAATTATTACTTCCATCTCTTTCTGATCCTTAGTCACATAGATAAGCTCCTGAGTGAGATCAACACTCCTTCGCATACTTCGTACAGGATTTACCGTCCCTTTGGCACAAACGCTGTCGCCATCGTGACAATAAGCAACGTGATGAAGGCGGCTATTGTCTTCAAAGGAGTGCTAATAGAGTGGGTTACGGTTAAGGGATTTGATGAGCCACTGGAGCATGACGACCTGTGGGCCGAATCACGTTACGAAGTGTTCCGCAAAGTCCAGGAGCACGCTCACTCAGCCATGCTGCATTTCTTCTCGCCGACGCTACCCGACCTGGCAGTAAAGAGCTATGTGACCTGGCTGAACAGTCATATAAAACTGTTCCTGGAACCATGCAAGCGTTGTGGGAAATTCGTAGTTCATGGATTGCCTCCGACCTGGAGAGACTTGCGCACTCTCGAACCTTTTCACGAGGACTGCCGAAATTGCTAAAGATCTTTAAATATTTAACGCCGATAGTTGTAACTTGTATACTTCATTTATTTCAAAAACAAAAAATTATATGTACTTTGAATGCACGCGGGCGGATTTTTTTAAATCGCCACGGTCGACTGAATAACTACAATGGTTCAATGCGTTTTATTTGCCAACCAGTGCAGAAGTCGCCCGTTTTGATTTCTGCCCTTGCGTCTGAACGCCGTGCTGTAGGCACAGCAGCTCGAAGTTGGCGCGCAGCTTTGCGCGGAGTTCCTCCCGCTTTTGCTGCACTTGTTCTCGGTGGCACTTGAATGCCAGAACTACCTCCTGGGGAATGTAATAGATCTCCTCGTCCTTGTCGTCGTATTCGTCGAAGTCGTCCTGCAATTAATTAGGTTATATTAGTTTAATTTTGATATGGCGAATAATAGCGTATTTTATTCTCGATCAAATAAATTAAAGTTGCGGTATTGTTATTACACAATACAAAAGAAATGTAAAACGATTTTTGTCAAATCGAGAGGAATTTACTAATAAACAAAATTTTAAAATGTTTCAAAAGTGTTGATCCTTAAAACGGTGCCAGGACCCGGTTGACTCCATGCCAAAACGTTGCGCAGCTGTTATTGGCAATAAGGAATACATTACCAAATAATAAATTAGTGGGTTGGGCGTAGTTTTAATACGGAAACATTTGTTATTATTGACTTTGTTACTTTTAAGTTTAAAATGGAAAATTTAAGCATTTTTCATGATGTGGTGCTATTTGCCTAATATTGTCGTTCCTAATAAAGTGCCTTTATTAAGATAAGAATTTATAGAAGAATTGTAGCTATTTTGAATTTCCTAATAAGAAAATGGTTGACCCGTTTTAAGAAGCTCCTCTCTTTCGGTTCCTTTTAAACCCTAAAATGTAGGTATGGGACTTATTTAAATCTTTATTGGGCAAGTGATATTTTATTTTTTTTGCAGCTGTACGCAGCTGCATGTTATGACCTACTCTGAAATTCATCACGCACACCAGAATATTTCCTGGTAATTTATTTTGACTAAGCTTTTGATGTTAATAGGACTGTTCGTTAGGGTTTGTCGAAAGCCTTAAATGATGTTTTAAGAATAGATCGAAAAATAGCGTTTTCCGCTATGCTGAGCTTGACTTTGATTTTAGAACTAATACTTAGTCTTTTAACAATAATTATATATATTACTTGATAACCATTTCCTATCTTTAAAGTGGCAATATTACGACTCACCCACATCTGCAACAATGAAAACTTGTGATCCAACTGCGACTGATGACTGTAGAAGAGCAAGTCGTCTGAGTCCTCGTCGTTGACGTCGTGATTACACAACCCATCTGAGCAGGACACTTCCGAGCCTTCTGGTGATGAAACCGCGCTGGATGTCCGAGAGTCGGCGTGAGAAGGTGGATCGCTGCCGTATCCAGAATCGCGCACATCCTGCTCGCACTGGCAGTTAGGCATGGGTGCCAGGCAATCCTCGCACTTATCGCCAACCGTTTTGGCGATGTTTGACAAAATGCAACTGCCCACGTCTAGGTGATCGGGGTCGTCGTCCAGCGGTTGGACCCTAGCCGTGGCCTGCATCTGCTTTGGGTTACCGAACTTTGCGGATGCCGCTTTCTTCTGCTTTTTTTTCTTCGATTGCTTCTTCGGTTTCGATTTCGTTGGATTGAACGTGAGCTCGGGTTCGGGCTCCGGGTGAGGCGTCTCTATAACGATGCCGTCGTCCGCACCTGTATCGCTTAGCTCCACATGCTGCACCTGAGTCTCCTCATCCAGGTCTAGCGCCTTCCGCAACTCTTCTTCCTCCTCGTCGGACTCATTGGCCTCGGTATCCTCGCACTGCCGATGCAGCATGTTCTTCTTCTCGTCCTTCTTCTTCTTTTTCTTAAGCTTCTTCTGCTCGCGCTTGATCTGCTTGGCCCTCTCCGCTCGACTGATCTCCTGGTAGAGTAGCTCCAGATTGCTGATTCCCTGCTTCTGCTCAACGAACGTGTCAAAGCTGCGGCAAAGGGCGTGAACACCCACAGCGGCCAGCACCTGGCATGCGCGCTCCTCCTCCCGCAAACTGACGTAGATGCGACGTAGTCGTTCGTACATAATCATGCCCACGCAAGTCAGCACCTCTTCCTGGGCAATTTCCAGTGTCTTAGCGTGGCGCTCGCGCAGTTTTGAATAGCTACCGTTAACTTCGGGCTCGGCCCTCTTGATCAGAGCGTCCAGGAACTCTATCTTGTTTGTGGTTACGTGGATGTGCTGGTCGGGCACGCACTTCCGAATATGAGCGTACAACTGGGCCGCATAACCCTTTTCCTTAGACGATATTTCACCAATTAGTATTTTGTAGGCGCGCTCAATCTGCAGGAAAAAAATAAAAAGTTTCTTAGTAGAATTACTGTTTTTATTTTGTGGCGAGTCTTTGCAAGAGTTTCACCGACCAAAACGGCATTATAACTTTAAAAACTAAAACTGGCAAGTCTTTGTTTGAAATAACTCAGTACTGATGCTACATGAATAGCAACCTTCTATTAGCTTATTATACCCGTTACTCGTAGACGGAGCGAAAGTTTGTTTACCCATGATGCCACGCCCACCCTAACGCCCACAAACCGACCAAAACTGCCACGCCCACACTTTTGAAACATTTTAAAATTTTTTTTATTAGTAAATTCCTCTCGATTTGACATAAATCGTTTTGCATTTCTTTTGTATTGTGTAATAACAATACCGCAACTTTAATTTATTTGATCGAGAATACAATACGCTATTATTCGCCATATCAAAATTAAACTAATATAACCTAATTAATTGCAGGACGACTTCGACGAATACGACGACAAGGACGAGGAGATCTATTACATTCCCCAGGAAGTAGTTCTGGCATTCAAGTGCCACCGAGAACAAGTGCAGCAAAAGCGGGAGGAACTCCGCGCAAAGATGCGCGCCAACTTCGAGCGGCTGTGCCACGCCCACTCTAACTCAACAGTGTTGAGTTGAGTAACGGGTATCAGATGGCCGGGGAACTAGACTATAGCGTTTTCTCTTGTTTTTGGTTTTAATTAACATATTAAAATGTATGCGGATAAGGAATTTAATTAACTATTTATACGACATTTTGGTAATGCACAAAAAATCGGTTCTAAGTCGAAGAAAATTAAGATTAGAGGCTGGCTTATCAGAGTTTGCCTTTTGAATCAAATTACGACGTTTTTTGTTATAAATCTTGTGTCTCACCTTTGTACGGCAGCCAGAGCAAAACTTGTGTTTCTTCAGGTAGTTCTCCAGCACGTCGTGCAGTTCCTTTGTCTCGATGATGGTTAGCTCGTTGCGGCAGTTACTCTTCATGGCGGACCACACCTCTCGCCAGGTCTCCGAAAAGGGTTTGGCACGGAAGGCGTCTAGCGAATGGAGAACGCAGCGCGTCTTGTTCCGCAGTTTGTTGTCCAGCAGGTTATTGAGAACCTCATGGTGCCGGTAAAGCAGCGTTCCCAGTGCCTGCGGAGTCTTAAGCTTCTCCTCCACAATGCTCAGGGTGGCAGTGGGGCGCAGTTCCAGGGGATCGAGTGTTCGGTGCCCCGTCTCGGTTAGTTGGTGAAACAGCCGCTCTACGCGTCTGCGGCAGCCGACGCACTGAACGCACTGATTGAGGACTTCCATGAAACTGGTGCTGTCGATCTCCAGCGACTGCCGGCGCTCGGCCTCTGTAAGCAGTTTAAATTTGCGTGAGAACTCCTCCAAGTCACGTCCACGGATCAACGGACTGTCGATCACTAGTCCTTTGCTGTTCAGGTCCATGAGCATCTGCGGAGAAAGTAGAGAATATAATGAGGGCCAGTTATAATAAATGGTATCGTGAGTATCTGATATATTTGCTCGAATAAATTACATTCAGCAAACACAACGCTGTAAATAAACAAATAAATAGGACCAATCTACTGACATTTTACAGTATCACATATCATTGAAGTCAAATAACAGTCAGTATTATTATAGTATTTAATTAATTAACAATTCGAGAAAGCATACAATACAAAACAAGCAACAGCTGTTCGTTTGAAAAACTAAAAAACGGTCGGGTGTGCACGGTATAAGGAGATTTTGGACAGAGAATCTTGGCCTGAGAGATCGCCTCAACAGATGGCGTGGGGGTGCATGTGAGTCCATACAAACAGGTTTGTGGTGTTGGACTTTTCAGCAACATGGCGGATGAAGAAGAGTTCTTCGGGTGGTGGCAGGTGCAGAATCGCAGCTCAAGTTCAATTAATAAACGCATGACTACACACAAACTAGAACCGAACCCACACATCGCCATCCGCCACTTACACATAACAATCCGACGTGTTATGAAAGTTTTTGGACCAAGTGCACGCACACACGCACAGCGGCCGTCTCTGTTGTGTGAGTGTGTGGGTTCTCTACTGGCAGTCATTTTCTTTGGATGGATGGCCGTACATATAGCGGAAATCGGTGCGGATATATGCTTACCATTAACTTATCGCCAGCTACCAGAGGCAAGTTTCTGCGACCAACGTAACCGGAGTCATCGTCGTCCGTGTTGTAGACCTTTGTGAGTCTTGCCATTATGGGTATTTGACTTCGCGAGCCAGCAACGGGGCAAAACGAAATTTCAGGCACTTTGGGACACAGACACACACTTTTCTCCAGAGGTCCGGGTGTGGGAAACGGGGATTAGAATCGACGGGAGTATGGCGGCAGCGCACGGATTGACAAATAGTGTTTTGACAACAATTTCCACTCTCCACGAAGTTTGAGTGGCTCTGGGAACGCTCTAGAATGGGCTACAAAAATATCTTCTTTCTTAAACACGTAGTAGGCAGCAAGTCGGTCCGGTCGCCATTAAAACGGAGCAGGGTTGCCAGTAGGGATGTTGATAATTCAAGCGATATATTTATCTCGTGATATATACATATATATTCCTAAGTATCGAAAATACGATACATTTATTAAATTTATCCATTATTTATGACTTTATTGGATTGTAACATATATTTCAGGCATTATATGTGTTTTTTAATCTGAATGCCCGCAATAAAAACCTTGCATGCCTCTCATTATCAAAATGAACACCTTAGAGGTAAATATTTTTATTCGGATCGATTGAAAAATATTTCCATTGTAATTTTTTTCTGTACTTTACTGTAATTCTCTGTGTAACAAAAAATAATTGAAATATGTTTTGTTATTAAAGTTTAATTTTTATTTTTTTTAAGTTTGTAGGATTAAATAAAACTTTTCGAATTGCTTATTAAGGCATTACCATTCAACATGTCGGGTTTCCAAAATATATATTATTATAGGGAAAATGTATTTTTTATTTAGTGCTGATATAGAATACCATTTGTTGTTAGTATCTAAAAATATCGAATATACCGAAATATATATTTAATTTTGTTTTTTGTTTAATATAAATATATTATGTTTTAAACATTTTCCAATTTATTCGATAACCCTGCCTGCCAGCGATAACCCATTGCCGGCAATATAAGTTATTGAACAACATTTAACTATCACATGCACCATTAGTGCAGTTGGTGCTTTACTACAAGTTTTGAAGGTAAATGTTAGCTTTTAAATAATAAATAGACTTGCCAAAAATTCAACTAAACTTTTGACCAATGGTGAAAATAACCCGCTATGTGTACTGTTTGTAAGTTTACAATTAATTAGTTTGGTACTTCAGAAACATTTAAGACTCATTTGGTTCCAAAATAAACAAAACCACTCTAAGAATAATTTACAAAGTAAAAACAAAAGCAACCATAAAATTTAATTGTATGAAGCACTGTATATGAATATAAATAACAGGAACAGTAAAATTGAGAATGAACTACTGTTAGAAATCGATAACATTGCAATCGAAGCCATCTATCGCAGCTGGCACACGCTGGTGTCCGCGTTTCGCTGTGAACTCATCTAATTCGCGTTGTTCGGCAAGAGTTACAAGTTATTTGCAACGCGGCGGTTTGTAGGTTGTTTAAATTATTTAGCCTAAGGATTAGTGCACCCGCAACCCCGCCAATGCCAACGCTCTAGAAATACGAGTAAGTAGAGCTTCGCGTGGGTAAAAACAGCCAACTAATTTGTTCCCTACTACTGCATCTGTGTGTTTGTGTGCGGCCGAAGAATTTGTTCTGCAGCCAAGCGGGAAAAGAGGCATTGGACAAAACATCAGTAACATGGATGTATCCCAGCCGCCACCGCAGCTGCTCACGGCGCCCTCTGCCCTGGCCACCAACTTTACATCGCTGCCCCCGCCAAACATGGGCGGTCAGCACTATCGGTTCCATCAGCACCATGGGTCCAACAAGCACGGATACAACCAATTCAAACCCTTCATGCCCGGCGGCTTCCAGCGGCCTTTCGGAATGTCCCAGGACGACTTCGACGGCAAGCGGCTGCGGAAAAGTGTAATGCGAAAGACAGTTGACTACAACGCATCGATCATCAAGGCGCTGGAGGTGATTTCCTAGGTTCAAACAGAATGAAAGAAGATTTGCTGTGAAGTCTCGATTTATTAGTAGCAAAGAGGTGGTTGGGAATTATAGTTGTTTTAAATTTTAAAGCACTTGAAAAATCTGTGTCACAATTTTTAATTATTATTAGATCAGTAGATGTGTAGTTATTAGTTTTGACCATACTGGAGGTTATAACCATGGGCGGTGTATTTTTAATTTTTATACCCGTTACTCGTAGAGTAAAAGGGTATACTAGATTCGTTGAAAAGTATGTAACAGGCAGAAGGAAGCGTTTCCGACCATATAAAGTATATATATTCGTGATCAGGATCAGTAGCCGAGTCGATTTGGCCATGTCCGTCTGTCCGTCCATATGAACGTCGAGATCTCAGGAACTACAAAAGCTAGAAAGTTGAGATAAAGCATACAGACTCCAGGGACATAGACGCAGCGCAAGTTTGTCGATTCATGTTGCCACGCCCACAAACCGCCCAAAACTTCCACGTCCGCACTTTTGAAAAATGATTCGATATTTTTTCATTTTTGTATTAGTCTGGTAAATTTCTAACGATTTGCCAAAAAAACTTTTTGCCACGCCATCTCTAACGCCCACAAAACCGCCAAAAACTGTATGTGCTGAAGACCCTCCTTCGCACTTCGAATAGCTGAGTAACGGGTATCAGATAGTCGGGGAACTCGACTATAGCGTTCTCTCTTGTTTTAAATTCGGTTTAAAGCTATAATATCGTTCATTATATATACACCAAATATGTAGGTATTAGATTTAATATGGCTTTTGTTTATATTTAGGATAAAATTTCTTATTTCCGGTCATTAAGAAAAAAGGCGAAAATTGCCGAAAATTGGTTAGCAAAAGTTCACATTTTTCGACCAAGCTAGCTTTATGTTATTATTTTAACTCTTGCGTAGTCCTACAAAAAATTTTCCTGCCTAATATAATTTGCTAGAATGGACAAATGGGGGTAAATATTTGAATTTTAGCAATAAAGGTTTTTCTTTAATCTTAAAAATAAGACGTAAACTGCTTATTTATACCCGTTACTCGTAGAGTAAAAGGGTATACTAGATTCGTTGAAAAGTATGTAACGGCAGAAGGAAGCGTTTCCGAACATACAAAGAATACATATTCTTCATATGGCCATGTCCGTCTGATGTCGAGATCTTAACAACTATTAAAGGTAGAAAATTGAGAAATAGACGCAGCGCAAGTTTGTTAACCCATGCTGCAACGGCCATTCTAATGTCCACAAACCGCCAAAAATTATAAAATTCTCAAGACGTATATTAGTTGCTTCTTACCTATGACTAAATGGGAAAAATATGTTACTTTAGAAATATGGATTTATAAGAAACATTTATTGTCTCTTTAGCTGTGATATGTATTGTTAGTCCTTTTAAACGTGTCAAAAATATACTTTCTTTTCCTTAGAACCGATTGTACCAGCGTGATTATCGGGACCGCTTGGCCTTACAGCCGGACAGCATTTATGTGCCCCATATGGTGCCGCCCTCAGCTTACTTGGACAATCCCTCAAACGCAGTGACCACAAGGTTTGTAAAGACGGCCACAAATAAGATGCGATGCCCGATTTTCACATTGGCCTGGACGCCGGAGGGTAGACGCTTAGTTACCGGGGCCAGCTCCGGCGAGTTTACGTTATGGAACGGACTAACTTTCAATTTTGAGACCATTCTGCAGGTGGGTTTCCGTCAGCAGATCCCGTGGGATCACGTCTAATCAAATGTTTTCAAACAGGCTCACGACATTTCTGTACGTACGATGGTGTGGTCGCACAACGACAGCTGGATGGTGACCGGCGACCATGGCGGCTATGTTAAGTACTGGCAGTCCAACATGAATAACGTGAAGATGTACCAGGCGCACAAGGAGGCGATTAGGGGAATAAGGTATAGCCATTTAATTGTAATTGTCGAATGTATTTAACATTTTATAGCGGATGCCGCCAGCCGACCAAGACAAAACCAAAACCAGATTCTCGTTGCTTACATAGTTCATTTAGTTTTGGTCGCTTTGGCCGTTTTAGGTATTTTTGTTGCCTATTCAACATAGTGGATCGGTTCCTTACAGGGCTGTTGCAAATACATATCAATAAAGCCGTCAATATAGCAACATGCCATATAGATATCAGTTTCGCCTTATTGGCTATATACGTTTTAACCTCTCCTCCACTAGAACGAAAAGGCTCAAGTATGTTGTAAGCCGCGAACTCTTCTGTGATATATAAATAAAAATAAAAAGAGTGAAAGCAAAATGATACAAATGCAATATTGAGAAAAGCTAACAATAAAACCATCTGACTAAGAACACAAGAAACCCCTGCACAATTTTATTTCCGCGGTCACAACATTAACAATAAATAAAATGCATTGTGCACTGATTGTTCGAAAAATCGGGGGTTTGAGTGTTTTCTTTCTCAAGACTGTCGCATAATCTTGGCGTAAGGACAACCGATTTTGCAAACAGATCAACTAAATCGGCCACATCTGAACATTACATAAAAGTTATATAGAGTTACGCTGGAAACAATTAACTTTTCATGAAAAAAATCGTTGGTGTTTTTTAATGCACTCGACCATTTAACAGGCAATGCACATAATAAAGTAAAGTAAACAAAAATTGTCTTTAAAAATGTTTTTTTGAACCGGCTGGTACAAGACTTTAATAGAATTTGTGTAGAGTAGAAGTGGAAATATAAAAATGGTTTCATGTAATTAAATGCGTCTGCTCAATTTTAGATCGATTTTTTGCAGTACTTATGTCTTACGCACTCTTTGCTTTGTATTATTGTGAGCTTATACTTCACGTACCGAAAAAGTAAAACGTGTTCCCGGATTTTAGACTATCAATTTATCAAACTAACTTCGCCCAAACTCATGTTCATTCTTCAATTCGTGATTTGTTACGTTCTAACACTCCAATGCAATCCACCAAATGCAGTTTCAGTCCTACGGACAGCAAGTTTGTCAGCGGCAGCGACGACGGGACACTAAGGATATGGGACTTCATGCGGTGTCAGGAGGAGCGAGTGCTACGAGGTGAGATTTAGATGGTGGTCCCAATACAGAGCCCCGAGCTTAACTATGAATTTCAATAAGGCCACGGAGCTGACGTAAAGTGCGTGCACTGGCATCCACAAAAGGGAATGATCGTCAGCGGAAGTAAGGACAACCAGCAACCCATTAAAATTTGGGATCCCAAGAGCGGCATTGCCCTCGCTACATTGTGAGTATTCAAACCTCATCTTGGTTTCTACCGCACATTGCTTAATATTCATTTTTTCAATCGTCAGACACGCCCACAAATCCACCGTGATGGATCTAAAATGGAACGACAATGGCAACTGGCTGGTCACCGCGTCCAGAGATCATCTGCTCAAGCTCTTCGACATTCGCAACCTCCGGGAGGAGGTTCAGGTCTTCCGTGGGCACAAGAAGGAGGCCAGCTCAGTATCCTGGCATCCCATACACGAGGGCCTCTTTTGCTCTGGCGGCTCCGATGGTTCCATTTTGTTTTGGAATGTTGGGTGGGTCCTAGCCTCCTATTACTTAAAATTTAACTGGATTAATGACTTTCTTCGCTTACAGTACCGATAAGGAGATCGGCTGTGTGGAGACGGCACATGACAGCATCGTTTGGACTCTTGCCTGGCATCCGCTGGGTCACATTCTGTGCTCTGGCTCCAATGATCATACAATCAAATTCTGGACGAGGAACAGACCGGGAGATCTAATGAGAGACAAATACAATCTAAACACATTGCCTGCTAGCCTGGCTGCCCTGGACGAGTGTGAATACGGTCTTTAACCCCTTATTTTGTAAAAAACAATGTTGTTATATACTTTTTCTTCCAAACAGATGATGCAATTATACCCGGAATGGGACCAGAGGACCGAGTGGAGTTCACTGAAAGTTTAACTGCCGACAAAGGCTTTATTCCTGGCTTGGATTTGGATCCAATCAAAGCAATAAATGACCGCGACCGGGAAAAAAAGGTTCCGTACAGCAAGCCCATTCCCCGAAACTTCCAGGTGAACTGGGCTGGTCCCAGGAGAGCGGACGATCCCAGCGTGCTCAGCATTCACGAGGAGCTGGCCGCCCGCGAGGCCAAGGACACCACTAGCGGACTCAACCACCAGCAAATCAGCGAGAACACAATGGAGGGCATCTTGACCAGCGGCATGCTTAACGGACTCGATCCCCAAACCATTGTCGGGGTCCTCGTGTACAACCGGTTTATTCGTGTGCACCCGGACTCTCGACTAATGGCAGCTATCCGTCAGGGAGCTGAGTTTCTCAACAAGTACATCGACGCTGGAAAGCTGGAGGAGCTTAATGATGTAGTTCCAGTGAGAGATAGGTCCAGATCTGTATCTCCCACAGTGGAGGCACGTGGGGAGGTGGTTTCCCCGCCCACCAAGAAGTCCCGCTTCGAACCACGTCAGCATAACGCCCAGTTAGTGTGCGTTCGAGAGTTAATGCAACTGAAAAAGCCCTTCCTACCGTCACTAGTCGCATCGAAAGCACAGCAACCCAACACGGAGTTTGTGGACGAACCGCCGCTAGAGCAAAGGGATAGGGAGCGCGAACGGGAACGAGACGGAGAGCGCGACAGGGAGCGGGAGCGCGGTCGTGAACGGGAGAGAGACCAATCAGGGGGCAGGCCCAATCCCTGGGCTTCAAATGCTCCGTGGTCAAACAATGGCAATCCTGGAGGCAATGGCAATGGATCCAATGGCTTTAGCAACAGTGGCGCGGATAGTTTTAACGATCGGGAACGAGGTGGCCAACGTCGTCGGCGGGGCAACAACAACAACGCCGGTCCTGGAAACGGCGGAGGAGGCGGTGGCAGCAGCCGAAATCGCGGTCGCAACAACAACAGGCGTTACTAATCGCTATCCCACCAACACACCCATTTACACATTCTTCAGTTATCAGCCACTTTTTGTCGTTGACTCAATCTCTTTTGCAACTTTTGCTTTGTAATGCTTAAATCAATTTATATTGCTTTATAAGAAACGAAAAGAAATTCGGATTGTAATATATTATACGTATTGTGTCTAATTCTTCGAGTATTTTCAAGTGATCTTCACAGTGGAACGCCTGGACTGATGGCGGAGTAGAATTGATAGATTTATATCTTTATTTCAGTCACAATCCTATTCCTCTTGAGGTCAGTTTCGCCAAGTAAACCTAAAACTCATTGAGCAATCTACCCAAACCAATAACAATTCTTAATATCTACCATTAGAACCAATGCTATTGAATCGTAACAACTGAGAAATAACCTATGTCATGTATATAGCAGCAACATCAAGATGGGGGATCCGCCCGATCGAGGCCCCAAAAATCCTAACACTAATAACACCGTACTTCTAAATTCCCCCGGACCCAAGTACATGATTATATCCAGATCTGACCCAGTTCTCGACCTTGCTAATGGTTCTCCATTTCTGTTAAAAAATGTCTTCTGCGGAGGACAACGTTACCGTAAGTCTCCACAACTCTCTTAACTCAACAAAATGGGTAATCTACTAAATGATCTGCTAGGAATAGCCGAAATATTATCCGAAATAAAAAAGATTTTGAAAAAAGAAAATGTAAATCTTAACGAAACCGGCCTTCTTATAACGACATTAAACTTTCACATACACCCTGATTATGTTATTATTGGCTATCAAAGAACCTCAATCCGCGAGTATATCCCTTTGCCAACTGGATCCAATAACTGTTTCGGATTTGGCCATTTGTACAAAGTCAAGTCCCCTTAAATGCACAAACAGTAGCGAAGATCAATCCACATACCCGCGCAACTCCATAACCAAAAGTTGCCCTCTTCAAAACACAACAAGAATTGATAGCAATCAAAATCGCAAACAAATGCGACAACAAAATTGACGTTACAAAATCGCAAACAAATGCGACAACAAAATTGACGTTACAATTTTTAGGACTCGTAGCCCCAAAACCACTCAGCCCCCATTCGCATCAGTTACTAAAAACGGACCACAAATCAGTCACAACACTAATTTAAACCAAAACACAGAACCTCATCATCTCAACGAAACCAAAGGACAACAAGAACCTACTCCCTCCAGGACTCCTGCATCACACGCAGATGTTAGTTCTTCAAAGACAGTAGACAAGACTCCATAAGCTTACCCATAACTAACAATAAAAACTCCTCGAACCCCGTGCCAATCCTCCCCACCAATACATCTAAACGCATGATTGCATTACTCAAAGCAGACAATAAAAATCGCAATAAGAAAACTAAAACAAACAAAAACAAACCAGGGGACGCGTCTAGGGACTCTTGCGACATGGAAACTAACTAGTACTACCAACCCTTTAAAACCCCTGCTAAACTATTTTAATGCTACAAATATTGCAATGGAACATTAAAGGTTATAGAAAGAATTACTCTCAACTTTAAATACTTATAAAAAGGTTAAACCACGCATTGCCATTCAGGAAACCCACATATCCCACACATCATCCCTCCCTATCTGCATAAACTTAAAAATAAACTGCAGCTTCTGTTCGAATGCATTTGGTGGCTAAACTCTGACTTTGAAGCGATCGGTATTTCGATCAATTCAAAAACTAACTTTACCATTATTTCTTTCTACATCTCACCTAACCATCAATTCCGCCTTAACCACCTCCAAAACGTCCTTTCCCGAACTAATGTACCCACCCTAGTACAAGGCCACATACTTCTATTCCACAAAACACAACTTTCCCCTAGGCTAACGCGAAGTACCGAAGAGGAATTAAAGAAGCCAAGAAAACGGCTATTCAAAACTTCACCTCCCAAATACACCACAAATCGGATCCTTCGAGAATGTGGACAAATATGAAACGTCTATGTGGTCTTGTGCCTTGTCTATGTGCTTCCCAGCAAGCAAATACACGTCATACACAACTCTCATACCAAAACAACAAACAATACCAATACAACAACTGCACGCCATCCCAAGCAGACTGTCAAATAGGAAATGACATTTCTTTCATAGAACTCTTATCCGCCCTCAAATCTCTTAAAGGTTCCACCCCAGGTATGGACCGTATCTCCTACTTCATGATCCAGAACACTCCACCACCTTTAAGCTCAGAGTCTTAAGACATGTTAACTATATCCTGAATTCCCGAACTTCTCAAGCCTACGAAGTCTGTTCTAGACAGTCTATTATACGTAGACCACCCAGCAACAAGACCACTCCTCTCTAAAGCGCCACTTCTCTATAATATCATTGGACTTTTCCTTTAAAACAACTAACATTTCACCCCTCTTTAACCATATAAGCCAATGGTGCACTTACTCAGGTGCATCCCTTTCAATAGACACTTTAAATATTTCAGTAATCAATAACACAAAAATCCTAAGTCTAACCCTAAACAATAGATACAACTGTTCAACCCACATAGCCAATCTAAATGACGGCATCTGTAAACCACTTAATATTATAAAACACCTTTTGTCCAAAAATGCAACACCAACACTTCCTCCTTATCCAAATAACAAATTCGATATTAATCCCTAAAATAGACGACTGCCTGCGCATTTACGGTACCGCCACAAAACACTAAAGAAATGGCTATAAAACTAAGCAAAACTCGGCACAAAGCGCAGCTCTGCGAGCTTTTAGAATAACACCAACTAACAACCCAATAATTAAAGCGCAAAAAAAGGCTTTGGAACACAGGAGACAATTCTTGACAGGCAAACTTTCCAGGAAGCTCCTACACTCCTACGACACACCCCTTAAAAATCTTGTTAAAACTCCGAATAATAAACACATGTCAGAAGTTCAATGTCCCCTGTTCACCAATAACAACCATCCTGAGAAATAAATGCAACTCCGAAATCATATATAAAGCTACCACCACATCCCTATCAAAATACAACAAATCCAGAACCAGACACAACTTTCAAACTGCTCTTTCAATCCCTATAAAGGAGCCCAGATGGCTCGTTGGCCATAGCAATAGTAGCTATAGTGTAACAAGCGAAACCATAAAAATCAAATTTGACCTCCTCCCCCCTACTCCTTAGTCCTTTCAAGCCAAATAATAGCCATAAACGAAGAAGTTAACCCCAGGTAAGCATGCTATCTGCTCCAATTCCCTTTTCGCCATTCCCTTTTCCCATACCAACAACAACTGAAACTACCCGGCAACCATAAGAAACCTTGTCTTTAACCACTTTCCAAAAATTAAACTAGTATGGAACCCCAGTCACATTGGCATATTAGGCAACAAAAACGCCGACAAAACAGTTAAAGATGCCCAAAGATACCCCCTTGCTTCCACCCCACTCTACAACTGTGGAGACATTTCGCTTTCACATACAAAATAATTAAGTTCTATACAAACAGAATTGCATACCAATATAACTCCCTTGTACAAGGTTATCCTTCAAACTAACACACCAAACTTCTTTTACAATACCAGAACACACAACAGGAAAACATAAATCCTTATGAACAGGCTTAGGCTTGGACACACCAACCTTACTAATGCCCACTACATGAACAGATCCCTCCCCAACATATTGGTCGCAATCATTACGTTAGACATTAAACACATCCTAGTTAACTGACCTTCCTTTTCCCTACATAGAACAGATGCCTTCCAGTCAATCAACCCAACAACCGCACTTATTAACCCAACGAACGGTAACATCAATAAAATTATAACCTTTTCGCAAAACTCCAACCTAATTCATAAAATATAAAACTATATTTTTCTCTCATTCTGTATAAACAATTGTCATCCTAGACAAGCGGAAGGCCTTAGCTGCTAATGCTACCAGTTATGCTACCTTATAGTTTTATACTTTAAGTTAGCTTTAAATAAATAAATATCTTTATTTTCTTGGAAACATTTCTTTAAACTTTGGGTTTAGCATCTATTTGAGATTTAACATTTTATTCTGACTTTCAAACCATTTACCATACTTGTAACATTTCATTTCATACTTGTACACCTGGTAGGTAGAAAAAGTTCATTTGATTTTGTGCTATTTGCTAACTTAACTTTAATAAAATTGGAAATACACAAGGCAAGCGTAATTGGAGAACAACTGAAATATTTATTAATGGGGAACTCTTACTAACAACGAAACTAGTGAATATGTTTCAGACAGTCAGTGAATTACGGCGACTGCTGCGGTTACTGTTACTGTCACGTCTTTCGTTGGCCTCCTCTTGCAGGTTGGCGGCTAAGTGGTTGCTGTTGGTACGGGGGTGTCTGAAGTTCTCCTTGATTTCACGTTCCTCCACACGCATTCTATCCTTGGTGCGCTGTTCGATGGTGCGCTGTATTTTTTCGGCAGAGGCCACCAACTTGTCGGCCTCTAGTATCACTTCTTTCGGCGTATGACTGCGGCTTCTGCTGATACTGCGACTGCTACGATGTCGGCTCCGGTGATCCCGGCGGGAACTAGATCGCCTGCAGGAGTGTGAGCGTGATCGCGACCGGGAATAGCTGCTGGAACGAGATCGGCGCGTCGATGCCAGCTTTCGATTTTTGCGCTGTGGCGGCGTTTTGCTGCGGCTGCGGGAGGATCTGCTGTGGCTGCGCCTGAAATAAATTAAATAGTCGTGTACATTAATTATACAAATGGAAACAGGTATGCAACAGAACTGGGAAAATAACAGCGTTATTTTATTAATAAAAAAAAATGGAAGAAACATTTGTAATATTTACCTGGATCTCGATGAGTAAGATGACTTTCGGTAGTGGGAGCGACTGCGTGACTTCGAACGTCTAGAACGACAAACAATACTATATTTTTTTTATAGTACTCTATAGTCATATGCTATAGTATCACTTACCGGCGTCCACGGGATCGGCTTCGGCTCCTTGAATACGAAGATGAAGAACGCGACCTATTTCTGAAATTCACAAAGAGTATACAAAACATTTAACTTCAGTGTAACACAAAATTTGTTTTGAAATCGTACCTCCCCCTTGAAGACTTTTGGTAGTAGCCATTGTCGCCCTCGTCGTCGTAGCGATCATGCTTCGAGTTGTAATAGGAATCATATCCGGAACGACTTCCTCTCATCCCGATGCCACGCCCTCTTCCACGACCGCGAGGTCTCGGAGCAAATCCACGATAATTGCTTAAAACTGGAAACGGGGCAGGCGGCCGATAAAGCCCTCCAGGAAATACACCTGGTAGGCCGTATCCGAACATCGAAAGAGACTGCATCCATTCGCTGGCAGCCTCAGCACTGTAGCCTCCTGCTCCAGGAACAGCGCCCGCAGCCATTGCGGCCACCGCTTTCAAAGGGTTCAGTGCGGAGTTAACATCGCCTGGTGCTGCGGATTCCGTTACGCCGTTGCCCACTTTGTGCCGCTTACTGGCCGCCGCTTCGTCTTCGCTGCTGGCGTCTACGGGCGCCGTGGTCTTTTTGGACTTGCTCTTTAGAAGCCCAATAAGAGGAGTATTGCTTTTAATTTCCTGTACGATTTTACGCTGATCACAAATAAGCTTCTCAGTGGCAGCCTTGTACTTTTCGACCAGACGACCACGTTGGATATCCTTATCTTCATCTTGTTTGGCTCGCCGGCTTTTATCCTGTTGTTTCAGCTTTAGTATATAAACAAATATAACAAGATATTATTATTACTGCTGTACTTATTAAAAATTCGAGTTATTTTACATTTCCCTCAAGGCTTTCGCCTACCTGTATTCGCTCAAATAGTTTTTCAAGAGTCCGTATGCTCTCCAGCTTGCGTTGCGCTATCATCAGCTTGCGCTCCTCGATGCGAATCTTTTGCGAGATTTCCACTTGGCCGCGCTCCTGGATCTTTTTCATGTGTTTTTCTTTGCGTCTTTCTTCGCGTTCACGCTGCTTTTCCGCTTCCGCTTTTTTAAACTCTTCTTGCTTTTGCCTGTAATTTTTGTTGCAATGTTGCGGGTTTTTGTTTTGCTTTTGATATATTTGTTATGCATAATAAATATTTGTTAACTGTTCGTCTAGAAGATACAGAAAACGGTTGGCTAAAGGCTCGCCTCAACCAGCGGCCGCCAGGTAAGAAGCATAAATATATAAATGTAAAGTGCCTAGATATGAAAACAGTAGAATTGCAGCAACACTCAACGCGGAATATTTGAATTAAAATTTTCATTAAGAATGCCAGCTGTAACGGATGTCTGTAAATCTATGATATTAAAACTTGTTTATAAGGTACATATGTATGTACCGAACGTAAATTAAGATTTAATGAGGCCACATCCTTGAACGAGAATACTAATCAGACAGAGGTATTGCTTTATACTGCTTTCGTTCTTCGACCTAAATAATTATCAAACCTTTCGCGTTCCAATTGTTCTTCCTGCTGTTTTTTTAGTTTTTCCCGCTCTTCGTCCTCGTCCTGGGCTTTTGCGATGCACTTTTTTCGCATCCGCTCTCTGCGCTGTATGTGCAAGTCGCTCAAATGCTTCTGTTTGTCGAAGCTCACATAAATGTTGATGGCTTGAGTCTTGTCCACAAACTTCCGGACCAACTTAGTGCCCCTGAACTCGTCCATGGCTCGGACGAAGCTGGAGTACTCCTCAAACTGAACATATCTGTTCGAAAAAGTTTTGACTTCACGAACAAAATGGATTTAAGTTATTTGAAACTTACGCTTCGAATAGAACATCCTGCTCGAAGCTAAACGTCCGCATGCCGTTAATGTCCGCCTGCATGCTCTTCCGGTACGGATCACAGATAGGTACGTCCACCATCCGGACGCGTCCAAATTTTTCAAAGATTCGTTTAAAGATGTTCTCGCTGGGCTTGACGTGCTCTTCGTGCTCCGAGTGCCGCGGACAGAACCAACGCATGGGCAGATGGCTGATGTGAATGGTGTCCGGCCGTTCACCTGCCTTCATTTCATCCATGTTTCTGGTATCCCGGAAGTAAGAGTCCCAGTCGTGTCGCGTTGGAAAGTCATCCTTAAACTCTGTACAACGCACTCGGAACGACTCACTAAAGCCGGAGATGCGTAACGAAATGCCATCTAAACGTTGGATGGCCGCCCTAAGACGTTTCCGCTCGTCCAGCTCAGCTTCCAGTCGGATGGTGTTTACAGTGCTTTTTGAGACCTGGCCGGGCATAAGGATTATGAGTATTTAATTATATTATGATCCACATCACGATTCTTTTAGGATTATTTATAGAATTCTTAAATTTGTAAATATTTTACATAAAATAAATATTATTTTTGTGTATACAAAACGTGTGGTATACAAAAATGTTCCATAAAGTCAAAGTTTGGTACTTACTTTGAGCAGCAGAAACTTGTCAGGCTTGAGCTCGGCGCCCAGTTTGTCCATTATCTCCAGGTTAGATACGGATTTACCGGACTTGATTGATGGCAGCGACACGGAGATTTGCATTTTGGCCAGAGGCTTGAGGTACAAGCTGTGCGGCAGGTAAAGAGGAGTGCAGTCTGCCACATTTTCTATAGTCTGGATGTGGGTCATTTTGAAAATTTCGATTCGAAACAGTGCAATGTAATAAGACAAAATACAGAAAGTAATATTTGTGTGTCGAGTATCAAGTAAGCAACCTAAGCCTAGAGCTATAACCTAAGGAGACATCCCAAGAAACGCTCAAGATAGTGCCAATAAAAAAGCAGCCCGTGTCCCTTTTGTAGATGAGTATTTCATGAGTGTGAGTGTGACTTAATGAGTGGGCCTAATAGGGAATTTTCGTCCTGATTGTGTATGTACTACTACAAGTACTGATGGGCTACTTAAGTATAATAAATGCTGTGATTCTTTGTGTGCTTCGCTATTTGCTAAAAAGAAAAACTATTTCGGGTGATTTTATTTGCACTTTTCACTAGAGACGGCCGACTTTCGATAGGTTTCCTTAATGAAACCATAGGGATGGACCAAAAACAGGGTTCTTTTGACAACTGAAGGTATTTGCAACGGCTAAACAGAATACTATAAGGTTTAACTAAAATAAATATTTATGCGGGAAAGTAGGCTCACAATATATTTCTATATACAATTTTGGACTCTTAATATTTTATTAAAACAGTGTTTTATAATAGACAATCGACCACTTTTATACGTTTTGCTTTAATAAAAACTTTACTCTGAATAAATGTGTCCCGGTGGAGACCGGCCAATGAAAAACAGTTGGCAGCCATTGTGTATCGTATCCTCACCAGCTCTGCTATCGATATCAACTTGAAAATCTGTTGTCATTCTCACATCGCAAGGCATAAGCAAAGACAAAAAAAGTGAGAACTAAGTGCGTTATTTAATTTTTATATCATTTAATTTAATTAGAAATCTAAGCAAAGCCACAAAATGAGAAAGTGAAATTGTGTGACTCCAAATACATAAAAGGCTCTCGTGCCCGCATCGTGTAAATGGCAAAAAACTGACGCGAAAAGTAAAACTGCCAACAACAAGCAGCAGCAAACAGAAAGCATAAGCAAACACTAACAACAACAACACACAGGAGTAGCAACAAAAACGCAATTGTGATAGACAAAGAAATAGATTAAGAAAGGGAAGGCGAACAGCGAAAGAGATCCGAAAGAAAAAAAATAGCGAAAACAGTATAAATTATTTGGAAAATATATCTTTGGCCGAACATATTGATAGACATTTGGACTAAGGAAAGTCGAGTTAATGATATTTGCACATTTGATACGCAACGAAAACTGTTTTAAAAGTAATACGCAGGCGGAAAAAGAAGCAGAGCCATACAAAATAAATAAGAAAAGCGAGAGAAGGCGAGGAAGAGAATAAAATAACACAGTAGTGTTAAAAGAGAGGGAGCAGCAAACGAGCGAAAATAAAGAGGAAAAAATGAAACTGTTGATGCAAATAAAAACAATCACACAAACACATTGGGTACAGATACAGTCACAGCTGATGTAAAATAATTTGCAAAGCCTGTGTGTTCGTGCCCGTTTACAATTGATTAAAACCAAAACACACCGCGCACACAACAGACAACAATAACACATCACACACGTACTCTCGCACTCACACACGCAACACAGTCACACTGACGCACTATTGTGGAAATTGATAAAAGAATATAAGGTAAGTGTGAGTAGGGTACCAGCTTAATTAATCGTTAGTTATAGTTTTATGCACACCAACGACAGTGCATCCGACGCCGCACCTGCTGCCTTTTTTTTATCGCTTTTTAAGAACTCCAGCGACCCTCAGGCTGTGTGTTCGTCCGTTTGAGCCCAATTGCAATTAATTGCCCTAATTTACATATTTTACAAGAACACCGAGTTAGTCTGTGTGCATTTGTTAGTCATTCGAAAGTTTTTTGTTTTAAATGCACTGCACTTGAATGAGTGCAAAAGGAGAGGGAATAAAGCAAAACATATGAGTGACCGAGCGGGATGCAAAGACAGGTATGGAGAGGGGAAAGAGAAAACGCAGGATGAGTTGCAGCTCGGCTTGAATTATCGAATATCGATAAGATGCAGGCGATCAGCTGATCATGTGTTTACTATTCAACCGATTTCTCAGTTGCGTTTTAACGGTCTGCTATTCTTTGTTTTTCTCGGCTTTTCTGTTTCTTCGCTTAATTTGTTTAAATTTACATTTAAATCCCATTTAAGATAATGTACATGTATATTCATTATAATTAAGTACTGGGGTCACATACCATTAATTGGAGTTAGACTCACATACACAACCACACGATAGCCAGCCGCTCTCTTTATGGTTCTCCCAGCTAGAAAGAGTTTTTTCTGCCCCCCACAACGACAAAACAAAAGAAGCGGCTAAGGCTGATAAACTCTGACTGCGCTATAATCAGTTTGCAGTGACAAAGAAGTTCAGTTTAAGTGCACCCGGCTTGGTTCAGGGTTTCTGGCTGCCATCCTCTTCTTCTACAAGTCCGCTATTTGGCACCTAGACTCGCCACAATGATCCGGTAGTTTAGATTCTTTGATTGCGGAGTACATCAACCCCATATAAACTTTATAAGCATTTTCTGTTCAGTACGTCGTCGAGTTTTTTATTTGCATTTTGTCATATCTTAACCAGCAAAAAAGTGGTGTAGGTTTCTAAATTCTCTTACATTTTATTTAAATACAACAATTTGTTTTAACATCCATCAGGTCTTGTCATTCAATTCTTAAATAATTGGGTATATTCGAATTTTGTGTGTGTGTGTAAAAAATTTTAAAAATACTTTATTATATACACATATATTTCTATCATAAATAAGTGAAATTAACAAATTTCAAACTGTCGTTGTATTTAACTATATTATATCCCGTGAGTGAAATTAAAAATTTCCTGAAATTTCCAAATTATTTGTACATACCAACATTTTGCACACACTTATGTTGACATAGAGCAGTTTATCTGGTTAAGACACCATTGAAGTTAATCCCAATCTTTTAAAGTTTTATAAATCAAATAAACGAAATAAATGCTATATTGCTTCACTTTGATATCTTTTATTATAACAACAAAAGTGCAATGCTTTAAATTCGGAAAATCAAGTCTACATAATGTAACTTCTGATTCCGAGCTATCCACCCAATGACATTTTGGGACTCTCGCGGTTATCACACATATTTTGATACATAATCCCTGAAGTGTAATACAGATACAGCTCCTCCGATAAGATCTTATCAGCTCGGGGCTTGCTCGCTATCTATTTTATTTGGGTTGAAGAGTCGATGATAATTGCATTGGGGCATGCCATTTGCAATCCTTTCGGCTGATTAATGCTTTCTGTTTATCAATTCTAACGGTTATTTCATCAATTTACCTAAGTGTACCTCGCATTTTTACCTGGGAATTATATATGATCCTGGGCTAATCGTTCCTGGTATTTCGTCAGCTATAAAATCGGCGTACCGTTACACGTGTTCGCAAACTGTGGACAATTTTGAGAAAACTCTCCTTAATATCCCGTGTCTTGGAAATTTAAAAGTTTCGTTTAACGGAATGGTACAATGCGTTTCGGTACAAAATTACCGCGGAGGCAGGTAAACGCTGATGCGTCAGCGTCGCATTTCGCATCGGCGTTTGCATTGACACAGGTATAAGTATGCGGGCAGCATCGCTCTCTCATTCTCTGCCGTGACTTCTCCGTGCTTAGAAACAATGATGCCACACATATCTTTCAAAATATTGCAAATTCTAATCTATTAATTAAACTAAAAGTAAATTATTTATATATGTAGTTAATGGTTTATTTGTTATTCAGATGAGGAGATAAACTCGTGCGTTCTAAAATTTAACTGGTTCTGATTTTGTTTGATTCAACTAAATTTACTTGGTGCAATTCTCTTTATTATACCAGTTACTCGCAGAGTAAAAGGGTAAACTAGATTCGCTGAAAAGTATGTAACAGGCAGAGGGAAGCGTTTCCAACCCTAATAAAGTATATACATATATTCTTGATCAGGATCAGTAGCCGAGTCGATCTGGCCATGTCCGTCCGTATGAACGTCGAGATCTCAGAAACTATAAAAGCTAGAAAGTTGACATCAAGCATGACATAGATGCAGCGCAAGTTTGTTGGCCCATTTTTCTACGCCCACTCTAATGCCCACAAACCGCCCAAATCTGCCACACCCACACTTTTGGAAAATGTTTTGATGATTTTTCAGTTTTGTATTTGTCTTGTAAATTTCTATCGATATGCAAAAAATTTGTTTGCCCCGCCCAAAAACCGCCCAAAGTAAAGTAGTAAATTTCTAACCATTTTCCAAACTACTTTTTCGCCACGCACACAAGTCATCCAAAATTGTCCCGCCCACCCTTTTGAAACATTTTTGTATTATTTTCATTAAATCCTTTTTTTCTATTTCTATCAATATGCCAGAAAACTTCTTGTTCGCACTTCCACTACCTGCATTCGACTATAGCATTCTTTCTTGTTTTATTTCGAAATTAAATGATAGCACGAACAAATGGCTATGAGATCTGGCTACAAAATAGCTGATTCATCGTCACACACTTGCGGCGCTCTCTCGTCCGCTCAAAGTGTCTCCGACTTTCGTCGTGCGCTCTGCTCTCCGCTGCGCTCTCTGCTGTGATCATTTGTTTTCGAGCCACCCGCAAGTCTAGACGTGTTGAAATCAAGGTGCGTTGATAACACGTTTCTTTCTGTTGTTGTTCTGGTTGCTGATGTTTACAGCTCGCAAATAAATAAACAGTGTGGGGAATAGTGAGTGCGCGTGTGTTAAATGCGGAGCCATGCTCTTTCCGCTTTTCCGTTTCCCATGTTATGCGCTTTATCGCCAAAAGCCGTCTGCGAGGCTAAACTCTAAACAAAATTATAAAAGTAAAAATGAATAAGCGTCTGTGCACATGATGGGCCTGCTATTTTTATTGCGACTCAAAAATGGACCAGTTAGTCATTAACATTTAAACCGCCCCCCACCATGAGCCTACTCCTTTCTATTTGTCCCTCTGACGACACAAAGAGAGCGAAAAGCAACTGCGGCAGTCTTTCTAACAGCTGTTGGGCAGTAAAAGTGATCCAATAAATGGCTTAAAAATAGCTAGGCTAAACTCTGCCTCTGCGGTGGATTACTAGTGGATTCAATCGTTGTAAGCGGTTGAGTGTGGTTGCTCAAAAGGCAAAAACGAAAACATTTTTCACAAATTTTCTGAAACCGTACTCACGCAATTGTGTGGTGGTGGAATGCTCAAATATGATATTGTTTGTAAATTTGTACTTAATTGAAACAAAAACAAAAGTCTAAAATAAAGAGTGTAACTTAATAAGTATACTGCGTATCACAGATAAGACTATCTGTACTCATCACTATTTGTTGTCATTTTTGTCTTACAGCTAAATAATAACAACACGAGTATAAGGGAACCATAAGTACAAGCACATGTACCGATGAGGAAGTACCACTATATCGGCTGAAACACTGCCAAACCATTTAAGAGACGACAGCATCAGGATTAGAGGGAGGAGAAGCGGGCGTGGGAGAGAGAGGAGCGGAAGTATCCCCTCCAGAAAGCGGTAGCCAAGTCGAGGAGACAGAATATCACCAACGGCTTCATGATGCTGTACGTGTTCCATGTGGACGTCGGCCGCATGCTAAGCTTTGACATGAACGTTGCACTGCAGCCAGTGGAGCATCTTAAGGAGACGATTCAGAAGCTGCACAACATCCCAGCCGCTAACATTGTTTTGCTGGTGAGCGGAGGCGAAATGCTAACGCACTCCACCCAAGTGTCGTGCTACTCAGCTGGCACGGACACCAATCCTATCTATATGTTTCTCACGGGGGACGAGCGCCTACCGCAAATGATATTTAACTCGGACGCCGACAACGAGCTCCGTCGTCAAGTAGAAGAAAGTCACCGGTTACCTCCGGCCCTGGAGACAGTGCGTCAGCGCGCTCAGCTGGCTCAACACATGCGAGAGTTGGCCAGAAAGGAGGAGGATCTGTGCGAGCGTCTGGTTCATGAGCAGCACCTGCAGCAGCAGGGCTGGTCGGCTGTGGTGGCCAATATGGAGGATTTAACAAACGAGTTTTGCGACCGCTTCCAAAATTTCTGCTCCTTTTTTGATCGGCATCTCCAGAAACGAGAGAGCTTTTTGGGGCTGCTGCGCAACTTTCCCGATGATCTCAAGCAATTGGGCAGGATTCCCATACTTCCCGATCTTATGTCTCTTGCCGAGGCCGATTTTCATGGCTTTGACGAACTGTTGGAGAACGACGACGTGTTTACTGCCCAGCAGGCTCTTACCGAATCCTCACAATCGGATTCTCCCAATAAAAAGCTGAAAATGGGCGACGAGGTGGAAACGGAATCTGTTGAGCAGCCGGAGCGCGGTGTTCAGACCTTGACTGGCAGCAGTTCGCTTTCCCGTCGTCCCAACCTGAACCTGCTGCAGTGGATCAGTTCCAAGGGTAACCACAGGGCCCTGCAGCTCATGTCAGACGAGTGCATCCAGGGATTGGACATTTTTAGTGCGGACATTTACGAGAAGCTGAAGGAGGAAGTCAATCAGATCATTAAGTTGGCTAACCAGGCCGATGTTAAGGAGATAAAGGGCCTCGGCGACCGTCTCTGCAAGCTGGAGGAGTTTAAGTTCCGGATCAAGAAGATGGTGCAGGAGCAAAAGGAGCAGGCACTAGCCCTCCAGCAGAATGAGGCGCGGGCGCAGAATCTGCGCGACAACTCCGTCCTCCCGGATCTCTGCCTCTCGCATCGCTCCCAGCTACAGGTAATGCTGGATAATCACACTAAGATACGCGAGTACTGCCGCTGCATAGCCAACTCCAAGGATGAGCTGGGCTGGAATCTGCACACACGTCTGCGACGGATCGTGTGGATTGAGAATGGGATGAGTGAGTTTGACAACAGATTGTTGTTTAATCATCGCTGCTTGCGGCGTGCCGAACGTCACATCTGCATCATCGAGCAAATCCACCGGGCGCCGAGCACTTATGTTTCGGCCGTGGCGGAGGTGGTGCGTCGGAAGATCTTTTCGAATGAGTTTCGGCAGTGGGCCACTCGACTTTCTACGGACTTCGATCGCATCCACAGCGAGGAGTTGCGCCGAAGGAGAGAGTTCAATGCGAGCTTTGAAGGCCATTTTCTCAATATTCTGTTTCCTGGCATGGGTGACATGCCCCCAGCTTTTGCAAATGAGCACCCCTTGACCTTTGACACACGTCTCCCTTCATTGAGCCGATCGGACATGGAGCTGCTGTCCTCGCAGTTGCCAGAACTGGCCGCACAGCTGCAGTTGCCCGACATGAAGCCTGTGATTGACTTTTTCGCCCTGCAGTCGGTTAAGAATGTGGACCGAGACCAAGAGGACGAACGGGATATTCCACTAATTGTACCACGTTTGGCCCAGCTACAGGCGCAGGCAGCTGCCTCTGATTGTGAAACTGATACGGAAACAGAGTTCGAGAAGCTTAGCTCCACATCCAAGTGTGTTGCTACATCAACCTCGACCAGTTTGGTGGAGCGAGTGGCACGGAGTACTGCTACCGAGGAGCTGCTAATGCTAAGTGCGGGCACCCTAACCGAAGAGAATACAGACAGTTTCCAGAGGATGCGAAGCGATATGGAAAATATGTCCAAGTTGGCCCGATTATGCCTTGCCGAAGCTCGTTCCAATGTGGGCATCTTTCGCAGTGACGTTGCCAACTACCAGGATGAACTCCAGTCTGAGTTGCATCTTCTGCGAGATAAATGCAATGTGCTAAAAATGTTGTGTGAGACACGCGAGCAGAAATCCCTAGAGAAGCTGGAGAAAATGCGCTTAAAACTGCAATTGGTTGAGCAGGACAAGCAGGCTGCGGTTGCCCAGGCGCGTGAGGAGCTTATCCACGAGCACAAAACGGAGCTGGAGTCCCTACGTTGCCGATTTAAGCTGATGACCTCTATGGAGCGTTCACCATCGGACAGCAGTCTTGAGAAAATAGAGCGACCGACAAGCAGCGCTAGCGTGGTCAGCGCAAACGCTGGTGTGGATATCGACCAACTGCTGGCCCAGCAGCGCCAGGAGTTGATTGCCCAAAGGGAACGTGCCATTAGCGAAGCCGTTGATTCGGAACGATCACTATGGCAATCACGTCTGCTTCCCCTGAACTCTGAATCTGTGATGGCCAACGTGAGCATATTAAAGGACATGTTGGCCGACAAGGAAAGGCAGCTGGAGCAGCTGCGGGAGCAGAATAAGATTCTCACACAAGAGACGTACCAACTGAAGACCCGACTGGAGATGATCACCAACGAGGATGGCAACAGCTGGCTCAAGGAGAAGATCGACTATCTTAACAAGGACAAGTGTCGGCTGGAAGAGGAACTCAGCCAGGAGAAGAGTCGGCGCCAAGAAATGGAGTCCAGTGTGGCCGCCATGAGAAAGTAAGAACATGTTTTTATACCCGTTACTGGTAGGGTAAAAGGTTATATTAGACTCGTTTATAAGTATGTAACAGGTATCCTATCCTATAAAGTATATACATACAGCACTAGTATGCTGGAATACTAGCCTAGTCGACCTGGTTATGTCTGTCTGTTTGTCCGTAAAATCTTCGAAACCACAAGAGCTATTAGACCAAGGATGCTAAGATTAGCAGATTTGCTGATAGTGGAGGAACACGACTATAGGTCTTGTTTGATTGGCTTTTTTTGTTTAATTAATGCTAACAATAAGCTTTTCTACCCATAGCTCTGCCTACGATCTGAATGTTGGTGGGCCCCTGACCCGATCGAAGTCTGGCGTAAATCCCAGTCACCGATCTATCGCCTTGGAAGGATGTGCACGAGGCGATCTTGTCTTCGTCGTTTGGAGCATGCGCCACGCGCAATTTATGGTCGTCCAGGACTCGCTTACTTTGTACTTTGTCCATGCCGACAGTTTGGCTAGTCTCCAGTTGACAGCTCCGAACTCACCCACTCCGGCATTGGACCCCTCGCAGACAGTTGTGGATCTCAACCAGATTCCGCTGCCCTACTACGCCATTGGCCGAGTCACCGACAAGGAGTACTGCCAGGCGCGAAAAGTGTGTACATAATAAAATATTTATCTAGCATGATAATTTACCAGTGTGGCTTCTTTGCAGGACGACAATCGGTATCGCGTCAGTAGGGGATCCAAGTTCTATCGCATCAAGCTGGCCCCTTTGCCCTCTCGAAACGCTTCGCGGCGTGAGCGCTTAGAATGTAAGTAACAATTGAGGCTGGTGCATCCTTCTGAGTTGGGAACACTGAATCATTTGAATGCATATTCTATATGCTCATTCAATATATTAATTTAACGTTATCGAATCTTATTACGTATTTGAAACAAATTCCTTTTACTCAATGTTGGTGATATTTTGTTAAATATTGAACTAGCTTTGTTGAATGTGTGGCTTAGACATTGGTTTTAATAAAGTGATCTATGATCTATAACTGCAGTAAATTAACTTACGATCTCCCTTTTTAGCCAGCTCATCCACCGCCGCAGTCGTGGTATCGCCCAGAGATGTCATTGATGCTCCCGGCAGCAGCTCTAGCGTCTATCAGAACTTCAAGCAGCGCACGGTGAGCATTACGAGCGTAAATGAGGAGGATGATGAGTCGGCTTCGCTGCTCAGCGAGCGTTGTCGCTACATAAGCGTCAGCGAAGAGGATGAGTTGCATGCTGCTGGAGGCTCAGTGCCGGCAGTAACAGCTGCTGTTGCAACAGCCGCATTGACAGCATCATGCTCTGCAACACGAATTACAACTGCTGCAATGGTAGGAGGAGGTCCGACATCAACTGCAACGACGGCAGCAACTCAAGCACAGTCTGTGATAACAGAGCAGCCAACGGCATCAAGTAAACTTAAATTGGATCTACTGTTGGCCTCTGCTGATATAATAACACAACCCCTAACACAACAACCACATCAACAGCAACAGGAACTTGAACAATCAGCTCAGGTGGGAAGTGCAGCGCCTTTGCCTGAAACAAGTAAATCAATCCAACCAGAGAATTCGGAACCGGAAACCATCACCATTTATGTGCCCCCCAATCCCCCAGCAGTATTAACTGCAACTCCCTCTACAAGTGCTAGCATCCTGGCCAGCATCAGTGCGGAGCCTATTATTAGCACAGCCTCCATGCTGCCAATGTCTATTGGCACGGCGACCATAAGCGAGGACTCGGACGAGTACCGTTCGCTTGAGGGCAAAGACGATGGCGATGCCGATGAGTTTCCCATTTCTGGGTAGTGCACCTTAATTGCGAGGCTTGTATAACTACTAATATACATAAATGGAGTGTGTATCTAGGCTAAATCTTGTACTCTATGTAGGAACCGCGTCAATACCAACAAACAATACCCGAAAATAAGCCAGGGCCTTAAACAACATCAACAGCAACCTTCAACAAAAACAGCTACGTGAAAGTTATATACTTAACTGATTGATTAACCAAATGCGCAATATATATTCAAAATGAAACTGAAAACAAATGTTTTAATGTCTGCTTAATGAAATAATCTTATCAAATCTAAAAACGGGTCCTACCCCTTCAAACACAACTATACCGAGATACAGGCACAGCTAGGATTTTCGAAATTTGTATTTAAAATAACACTTACTTTAACCCATACTTTAACAAATTCACCTTATATTCAAAATATTTACATCGGTAGTTTTCGGTTTAAAGTTATAATTTGCTTTATTTAGTGCCAAGAAAATTATTTACAAGTCACATTAGTTTCGTAGCGAGTAAAATTGAGATGAGGAACAAAATTTTATATTTTTTATAGCCATTTTAAAAAGACTATAACAAAGAGTTTGCACACACACTGACCTTAACACAACACAGGGTTCATCCAGCAAAAACACAGTTTTATGCTCAGCTTACACCACTCTCTTACCCTGTACCTCCAAAAATTAAACATTCTACTTTCTCTCCTTGTCTATATCTAGGATATTTTGATTTTTCGACTTGTATATAAATAAGAACGGAAATCGACGAATAGTTATTTATGCCTTTATTAATACAAGGAAACACTTGAAAATTACAACAAAATAGATATAAACCATATAATGATTTATGCGTTATAAAGCGATAGTTTTTTTTAACGCAAAGTGTAAATAAAAAGAAACAAAAATTAGATTTAAAATAGTTTAAACGATTTAAATGAGGAAACGTGTAAACGATGGTGTAACAGAAGCGGATCGCAGAATTGTCAAGCTTACAAAAAAAGTGTAAAATCAAAAATCAAATAAAAAATGGTAAACATTTCAAAACTACGACTGCTGTTTTAATCTATGATCAAAGAAAGATAATTTCTAAACTTCTCACCAAGGCGTTTATGCTATTTAGCTGGTGGCTACTTTAACTGAACTCCAATTTCGAACACACTTCCTTAAATTGGTGCCAGCTGACTTACCAAAAATCATTTCCAATTAGATAAAATTCTAGTTAATTTACACAAAATAATTTATTACGTAAACATGTTACATGTATTAATACAATATTAATAGGCTTAGGGTTATTTATTAATATTCTCCTATTCCGCTTACATGTTACATGATTCACGAATTCCTTGTGCTCTATCTGCAGTTTTTTGCATAGAATGCGAACACTGGTCTACACGAATCGCGTTAAATTGCGCTTTGACATGACTTGTTAGTTAGTTAATAATGAAGTTAGTTAGTTAATAATTAAAAAAGCTGAATAATTAATTGCACATTTGGCCAACGCGAATTGGCAAAGGGATTTCACATGGATATCTGGGCTTGGTAGCGTGATAAATAGCCTTTTAATTGTGCTTGGTTAGGGAAACTTATTACCCAAGCTAATCCCTATATACATATCCGATATAAAAGCAAAGCTGCTTCAGTCTCCGTTATAGAAAAGTGTGTGCAATACATACATACAAATTTGATTTCATATCTAAAACTAATTGGGGAAATTTTTTGAGAAACTGCCGTGCTCATGCAAAACCATAGACAATAGGTTTTGAGAACTTATCCTTGTCTATCGGGTGCTATTGTTTTGGTTTAATGGCTTTGTATAGCCAAAAGAGTATTGGGTCTATATAATTTTTATATAGGATAATTATAAACCGGAGTGTTAAATAGTTTGAGTAGAAATAATAAATCCGAAGAGTTAAAAAGTCAGCTAATTATATGATTTGGAGTTTTAAAAATGTTTAAATGCTTAATAAGTGTAGTTCTTAAGAAAAATATGAGTATCGGAAACATTCCGTTGTGTAGTGTAAATCAAATATTTAAAATCAAAAATTTCTCAGTCCGCCGTCAAGGGTATCTCATCTTCGTGGAGATCCAGAAGATCCACTTTGCTGCCTCCGATTATTTCTGCTGCTCTGTAAGCATGTCTGAACCACATCACGCGGAGTCTGTGCACGACTAGTGAATGGCTGTGGTTGCATCCAACGGTTGGCTGGCCACCCGGCCACAACATCATTAGGCTCCAAAATAATTAGGCGTTAAATATGCTCCAGATATTAATTGCCCGCCGAGTCGCCCCTGCCATCCATCCAGCTAATTCGAAAACTCCTCACAATATTCCACACTTCTTGAGCACTATCTTTCGCTTCCGGGATACGCTGGAGCCATGGCCCTTCTTTGCTGGACGAAGGACAATGGTACCGCTGCTGGACTTTGTGAAGGTCGGACTGAAGGCACTGATTGTGGGCGTGCTACTGTAGGACGGATGGCTGGAGTTTTGCTGGTTTCCTGCTGCCTGGTCGTAGCTCTGGGTCATAAGCTGATGGCATTTGGTGGCCAAGTAGCGAAATACGGACGCCACGTTAATGTCCTCCTTGACGGAGGTGCGAATGAGCCGGCAGTTGAGCAGCTTGGCCAGCGTCTCCACCTCGTCGGCCGTTACCACCGCCTGTTCTATAAGATCGATCTTATTCTGCACGATCACCGTGGGAATCTCGTTGCACTCGTTTTCCACCTTGCGCTTCCATTCCTTGATCGCGTCAAAAGATGCCCGATCCGTCGTCGAGAAGACCAGGACGGAAGCCTGGGCGCCGCGGTAGTACGCCTTTGTGATGCAGTCAAACTCTTCCTGACCGGCGGTGTCCCACAACATGATGCGCACATCCTCGCCGTCGATCTCTATCTGTCGCTCTAGGAAGTCCACTCCAATCGTCTTCTTGTAGTCTTTTGTGAAAATGCCTTTACAATACCGCTGTATCATTGACGATTTGCCAACGCCACCGTTTCCAACAATGACCTATTGAAAAGACCAGAGTTATGTTAATAATTTATTAATTAGTATATTTTAAAATGTGTAGACTTTTTTAATGCATTTATAAGCAAATATCTTGAGTCAAAAATGCATTTTAATAATAATTAACCAAAATGTTTTAATGTTTCTTCCTACTGAACATTTAAATCCGTTAGCCATTTAAGTTAATTAAGCGGGTAAATTTCAATCAAATTTGCCTTGTCTGCAGAAAGACATTCAGAAATCATCTTATAAATCAATTTGAAACAATTTCAGAAAACCCATTAGAAACAACTCCACACAGCAAGAGGATAACCCTAATTGAACTAGAATCTTAATTCAGTTTCGCCATTAGCATCGGACCATTGCCATACACAACACTTGGAGAGAGAAAAAAACACTGAAAAAAAAACTATACGATATACGATATCAAAGCAATAATAAAGCTGGATTTCGGTTTTTGGTTTTACTCTAATAGTAACCTTAAAAGTAACAGTTTTTCTTCATGTGCACTCATTTCAGCCATTCATCATCCGAATGGAAGAGATTCACGCGACCAGCTGGGCAACTTACCACTTTAATGGCCAGCTCGATATCATCTTCACGCATGCTGGTGTAGTTGTACTGCGACTGGGAGTGGGTCTGCAGAACGGACGCAGCAGCACCGCCGGTTGCCGTTTGGATTAGACGCATCTAAGCCGGCAGGTGGGCCGCTACTCGCCCAGGTGTTTGACTGTGGCTGGGGCTGTGGCTCCAGCTTCAAGTGCAGCTCCGGCCGTGGCAGATCGGGTGGAGCACGAAATCTCAATCCGCCAAATGCAAGTGTGTCCAAATGTGTTTGTTTGGTTAGCCAAGTTTTCCGCAGCTTTTCACTTTTCCTCCAACTTTTCCTCTCACTTTCTACGCATTGATTTCACCAAATTCAATCTGTGGAAAATCGACAAAAAAAAAATTTTCAGAGACATCAGTCTTCGTTAGCTTGAACTAAAGAAAGATATATTGGGAATACTATCCATCTATTTTTATAAACCTTATTTGTTTGGGGATTTGTTTACATTAAATTTAAGAAAAGACCATGCAAAAAGTTTTACCAATATTTTGACTAAAATTATTTTCCCTTCCAGAAGTTTGATTGTAAATGCAAAAGGTTTTCTTTCATATTCACTTTAACCGGTTTTCAGCGCTGTGTTTCTCGCTTCTTTTGGCCAATTCTGTTTTTCGTTTCCCCTGTTTTTATACCCGTTACTCGTAGAGTAAAAGGGTATACTAGATTCGTTGAAAAGTATGTAACAGGCAGAAGGAAGCGTTTCCGACCATATAAAATATATATATTCTTGATCAGGATCAATAGCCGAGTCGATCTGGCCATGTCCGTCCGTCTGTCCGTCTGTCTGTCCGTATGAACGTCGAGATCTCAGGAACTACAAAAGGTAGAAAGTTGAGACTAAGCATACAGACTCCAGAGACATAGACGCAGCGCAAGTTTGTCGATTCATGTTGCCACGCCCATTCTAACGCCCACAAACCGCCCAAAGCTGCTACGCCCACACTTTTGAAAAATGTTTTGATATTTTTTCATTTTTGTATTAGTCTTCTAAATTTCTATCGATTTGCTAAAAAACTTTTTGCCACGCCCACTCTAACGCCCACAAACCGCTGTCAGTGCTGTAGACTCTCCTTCGCACTTCCACTAGCTGAGTAACGGGTATCAGATAGTCGGGGAACTCGACTATAGCGTTCTCTCTTGTTTTTCTTGTTTTTCTCTCTTTTTTCTCGACTGGCCCCGGAACCACCAAATGCGGCTTTTATTAAGACGCAACCTGAACGCACGGCAACGTTGTTCAACAACAGGTGGAACACCTTACGCCCGGGTAACAGACGTTGGTCAGCCCGGGGGAAGGTAGGGAGGTAGGCGGTGGTCAGGTTGTTAGGTGGGACGACAGGAGCCAGTGGATACTGGTCACTAGATGGTGGTCAGAAGAGAGATGGTGCATGCATGGCATTAGTATTCTCATTAGCGCGTGCCTATGAATTCTTTGAAAATTCTGCCTCTTTCTTCTGACCTTTCCCCCGTTCACAGTTGCTTTCTGCGGCCCCGTGGGCGGATACGTGGGTTCGGAATAGATCTAGAGTGTAGATACATATATACATATATCTGGCCAAACGCATGGGGAGAGGCTAAGCCCACTTGCTTTCATTGTGTTGTGAAGGAGATTTATCCGTTCAGTATGCAACTTAGTTGGGTTTCACGGTTCTCACAATAGATCGGTTTGGTGTTCCAAAAATCAATAATAAATCAACTATCAATTGGGGTTGGATTTCCGGAATACCCGAAGCAGTGTCCGAAATATGTATGTGTAGCCTAAAACTATTTCCTAATTCCTCCCAGTGATGAATATGAGTTAATGAATAAAGAAATTTGTTGTTGCCTTTGAAGGTTACAGATACAAAAACAAGAGAGAACGCTATAGTCGAGTTCCCCGACTATCTGATACCCGTTACTCAGCTAGTGAAAGTGCGAAGGAGACTTTAGCCCTGACAGTTTTTGGCGGTTTGTGGGCGCTAGAGTGGGCGTGGCAAAACGTTTTTTGGCAAATCGATAGAAATTTATAAGACTAATACAAAAATGAAAAAATATCAAAACATTTTTCAAAAGTGTGGGCGTAGCAGCTTTGGGCGGTTTGTGGGCGTTAGAGTGGGCGTGGCAAAAAGTTTTTTTGGCAAATCGATAGAAATTTATAAGACTAATACAAAAATGAAAAAATAACAAAACATTTTTCAAAAGTGTGGGCGTGGCAGTTTTGGGCGGTTTGTGGGCGTAAGAGTGGGCGTAGCAACATGAATCGACAAACTTGCGCTGCGTCTATGTCTCAGGAGTCAGTATGCTTAATCTCAACTTTCTACCTTTTGTAGTTCCTGAGATCTCGACGTTCATACGGACGGACAGACGGACATGGCCAGATCGACTCGGCTACTGATCCTGATCAAGAATATATATACTTTATATGGTCGGAAACGCTTCCTTCTGCCTGTTACATACTTTTCAACGAATCTAGTATACCCTTTTACTCTACGAGTAACGGGTATAATTAATTATTTCCCAGCAGGCTTTCTTCAGCTCTTCCAAAGCCCTCACCATTCTGCACTAACTAACTATACAGTTAACACAGGATTTGTGTTTTCCATTTTTTATTTCTTTTCTGTTTCTTTCTATCTTTTTTTAACCCAAAATCCACCTTTAACCCACTGTGCCACCTTTCGCTCGTTCTAATTATGCCGCGACTCTTTTCCTACAGCTTCTTCTAAAAGGTTCATGCTATTTTCGTTGGCTTTTTTGTAGTTCATTGTCATGATAATTAAGGCCACCGGTTATAGATTTAGTTCAATAGCCATGTGTACACTTAAATTTCGGTTTTGAATGTATGTATTTGCCGATCCCCAGATTGTTCTATTCTTGTATCTTGTGTCAAAACTGAAATGTTGAATGTTATAAGAAGCCTGAGCTTTATGATTTTTTGAATATTAATACTTCCATTAGCCCACGCATGCGAGATTTATATATTTCCCTCTGTATGGATAACAACAACTCAGATTGACACTAAATCCAGGTGCTTGTTTGTAAGTGAGCCTGTAAGCTACCATTGGTGTTCTGCACAGGCTACGGAGTAGATGGCGAATGGAGCACGGCACATCCATTTCCACAGTTGCACTGCAATTATCTTTGAATTTGCCCAAGGAACTGATAGATCGGCGGCCGTTTTCTTGGCCATTGTTGTGGAATGTGGATTTTAACTTGTCCATTTAGGTTCACAACAGTACCAATACACCTGATCTCGGCTACATACATGCATGCCGTGCACGGCTGAACACACCTACACATGTGCATTTCTTGTGCTGCTGCTGTTACAGAGGAAAAACATTTTCTAGGCTTGTATGTGTGTTCATATGGGGAAAATTATTCAAATGCCGAGCGCTACTTAAATCAATTACGACAGCGAGTTCATCATTATTTAAATCATGATTAAACAGCTAGTCGCGCACTAACGGTACTTTGCACAGTGTCGCCCTCTGCTTCTTCTGTTATTATGTTTTTTTTTATGTCTTGCCATATTTTTCATGGCTCTTTTACTACCTCTTCTCACTAAAATCAACTCAACAGTCGACTGCGATTGTGTTTTCTTGGTGAGAAATAAATGAAAAGAAGTTGCGAGTGCGAAAACTCAAGGCTCGCATTCGAATCGCAGCTTGGGATCGCACTGAAAATCGTAAACACGTTCGCAACTGAGCCCCTCTTCAACTTGGCCAACTAAAACAGCTAAATTGGAGCTAAAACAACGACGACAACGCGTGCGAAGCGCCTTAATTAAAGACGAGCATCGCCTGGGATCCCGATCTCTGAATTGACCCGCAGTGAAAGTCTGGTCGCACACACGATATACACTATGGTGTACGGTTTTTGCCCCCGGCCGATTTCTTAGGGCGCGAAGTGGGAGAAATGCGCTGCACTGGGAACCGGAATGGCAAAAAAACCGCACCTGTTGCTCGTCGCGATCAAAATTTGAATGTCAAGCCTGGCTTACGAGCAGAGTGACCGTAGCGAGAGAAAGATCGTTTGCTGCTGGGTAGATGGTCACACCATGCTTGCTTGCAGTTTTAAATCACGAGTGTAAACGTAAACGGGCTTACTTTTATTTGAATTTGCATTTATTTGTCTTGTAAAAACTTCAAAAATACATTAGGAGCTGAAAATGAAACATATATATACAACATCTTACTTCACTTGAAAAATAGTTCATTAAAATATATAAAAATTAGTATATACCATTTATTTATTGAAGTAAAAATCAACTGCCCATACTCATGGACATGCGCTTGATTTATTTAATCTTTTTGGGTACTTATTAAATTGAAATTTCGAATTAGTTGCGGCTCTTACCACTTCTACCGTCGCGCTACAGCACTGCTTCGCCGTGACTGGCATTCGCAGAAGAAGAAGCACCGTGTAATCAGCTGTTCGGCAAACGAAACGACAAGACGCGCATTTGTTTGACTTTCGACGGCTGCCCCTAAAAAGCGCAAATGGAGATTGAGATGTGTTCCCGCATGATTATCCCACCAGGCTTGTAGGGGTCAATTTCGGCTATAATGTCATAGTCTTTGCTTACAACCCACTTGGCTGGCAGCACGCGCGTGCGCGGCAATCGCGGTCTATCGGGCGTCAGGACGAAGGACGGGACCTAGAGAAATGATAGCCATCGCGAATTGGAGACGCGGCAGGAACTCGACTTTTAGTGCTCAGTGCTCAGCGGAATTTGGTGCCATTTCAACGTGTTTTCGGGCGAACAATCCCCAAAATCAGTATTTATTGTTGCAAATCGCTCGCCACCATCCGTGTGCGTGTGTGTGTATGCGTTAAGTCGTGTGTGTGAGTTTGTGTGGCGAGGGGCGGCGAAAAGGTAGTGGAAACCTTATAAAGTAGAATGTTAAAAGTGCCAAGTTAGTGAAAAAGTAAATTCCGACATTGGGGTCTTTTCGCAGTCTGTATGGTGGTGGCTCGTCCTCGGTTTCCTCCTTACCCTCTTCCATTCTCTTCATCCTCGTCTTCCCGTCCTTTCAAAGGCAAAGAAAAAAACACAGCGTGCCCCCGATAAAGGGAACATTCAACCAGGACCTTCATTATTAAAAAATACGTCTCTTTTGAATCCTCACATTGCGGTCGTTACATTGTCAGTACACTCACAAAGTAGTTCGATTAATTTTTTTTAATATTATCTTAGATACCATTTTTAAAAGGTAATCCCTAATGCATGCATGTCTACTATTGAGAGCGCGCACTGTTCATTTGCGAATGTGTGAGCCATGAATATGTGAAAAACAAAGACGGCGATGGCTGTGAATAAAAATCAATATTGATAGTAATTTCTCGGATGCTCCTCTACTCAAGACCCTCCCGCAGGAAGCGCAGTCAGGTGGTCATTGTTCGCTCCATCACCCCTGTTGCCCATTTTCGCATTTTCCTATTTTCCGCACTATCCGCCCCTTTGGTGTGACTCATTCAGCGCACGAACTCAGAATTCCATCAGCGACTCCCTTCCGCCTGGGAATGTGGAAACGCGGTCTCCCATTAAATATTGATTCGATCCTGGACTTCAGCACGCTACAGGAAAACATATACAAAAACGATTAAAGAGCAATTTGCAAAGCGGCCAATAAAATGCAAAGTAAATAAATGGCCCACAACTCAATTCGGCCTGCCAATTTAACTGCTTATCGTTCGGCGAAAGTACACACGAATAAGTCACACTCAAATTAAAATCAAAGTCAACATTGAAACAGTGAAGATGAAAACGCGCCTCGTCTCGCTGACTTTCCGCGGCAGTGCATCCGTCGATCCACGCTATTCCGCTTCCATGTTGCCGTGGACCATCAACGATATAAGGTCCACGGAGAGCTACACGAAGGTAAATACCACGTATGATTTATGGGTAAACAAATACCTCTGGTCTAACTCGCTTCTACTTACTTTGGCTTAGAAACTAATTGGACTAATAGTTTCAGAGAGAACATTTTAATAGGAGGGGCCAAAATAATTTGAAGCTCTTACTTATGATAACAATTGATTGATTTGTACGAAGACAAATTAAAGTTAAATAGATACTGAGGAACAGTAATTTTAACTTAAAAGATATATCTAGACTAGGATATTTTCACACTTCCGATAATCACACTCCAATTAAATTTATAAACCTTTTTAGCATGTCACCAGTTAAATTCACTTTTTTTTTTTAAATAACCACTACACCAATTTACTTTTTATTGGCACAGCAGGGAATTCGACTTCAAAGAATGATTCCTTAAAATCAGAACAGGAAATATGATGTATTGGCCAATGGCACGATAGGATTTCAATATAATCAATTTCATAGAGGAACCATCCCATCTGAGATATTGTGTTTGATTTGAATTATGTCGTCACCTACAAAAACTTTTATCTTTAATCCAATCAAACACTGGGTGCAGTACACAGATTGCACAGGAAACCCACTTTGCCAGCCTTTGGCGAAAACAATTAAAGGAAATTTGCCATTATTACGGCTGGGCAAATCAATTATGTTTCAAGTGAGATGCTGGCAAAATAGCGAACCGAATTTACTTAATAAGTTTGTGCTCCATAAGGGATAATTATTGCGATTAGTGACCCATTGGCAGCCGATCATCGTGTGCTTCGATGTGCTATAAATAGCACCCAGATAACCGATGACGAACGCAAAGGAAAGGAACAACTGAAGGCCCAGAGCCAAATTGTGGGACGCCCCCGTCAGCAGGTGTAACCCAAACAGATTAAGCATACGCCGCGTTGAACACGTGCGACAACATGGCGCGTGCCCTCTCCACCCCCTCTCAACCCCTTGCTCGGCCCCTTGGTTAATATTATTAGAAGCAGGAAAATTAATTTTAGCAAAGTCCGCAATTAGCCAGTCATCAGCGCCGACCGAACGCGGGGGCGTTTGAGTGACCTTCCTACCAATGATGGATAGGAGAACCAAAAAGGGAAGTCCAATACTTACATACATATGTAGGTAGAGGATAAACTTAACTTTAATATCCAACAGAGAACACTAAAAAAAAATATAAATGTAATTTAAATAAATTGTGAAAAACTCTTTATTTAATATGGACACAGATAAATTTTCTTTATCTTTTGAGTTTAGTTAACATGTTTCCCCGCATTGTTTTGCACTTTTTGGCTTGTGCAAAGTGCGAAACCTAAGCAAACAACTTTTGGGACAAGGACACCTTATTTGGCCATTTGGGTTTTCTTTGCGTGTGAGTCCTCTTCATGTTCTTCTGCACTCCACAGCCCGGGTGGTCGTACTCGCATTAAAACGAAGCCTTTCTACGTGCTGTAAGCATGGCCCAAGGATCTGTGGAGGAATCACACCTGAGTCTAGCGATTGTTGTTGATGCTCACTGAATGTGCCTGGCCTCAAGGAGCTTTCTCAATCACTTCAACAGGGAACTACTTGGCTTGAATTTGTCCAGGGAGATTCGCATCCTTATAAGTAACCGTGGCATACATAGACGTGTCCGTTTAATTCTCGTACCTAAGTAAATCTCTGGTACCCAGGACCTCTCTGTAATCCTCTTGAGTTACTGGTCAGAGAAATTTTACTTTACTATTGAGTAACTTTCTTTCTTTAGTCCCTTTTTTGGTAGAGATGGTAATCAAAAATTTGCAGGGAAAACGTGGAAAATTCAAATCTTTTACCGTCATAACTAAACAGTATCTCAAAATCCAAATAAAGCATGGCTTGGCTTTTTATTAAACATGAAATACTTGGAATATATGTACTTATAATAATTTGGATTATTAATTATTTTTAACTTAGCTTGTTCTTATAAACATTGTAAGAAAAAAGAAAATGATGTATTGTTTTTTTGGGAATGATTTGTTTAAATCAAAGTAGTCTTTCGAAATATTCTTAGCAAGGACAGTTGTGTTATTCAATAATGAATCAGAAGGTCCATAGTTCTCCATGAAGCAGCCACTACTCAGGACTGGAACAGTCCGCAGTACTGCAGTACCGCATTTCGCCCCGTATTCTCTTATTTTAATATTTACTTGTTTTTGCATTAAGTTGACACAAAACCAACACGCACCCCGAGATAAGAAAAACGGCGCAAGTGGCATAAATGAAATGTTTGCTTCCTTCTTGGCTACTATCCTTTTCGGTGTGGTGCGGCGGCATGAAAATATAACAAGCTTCTTGGATGAATGGATGGCCGGCCCATCGCGCCCCGCCTACCCACAGGCGTGGAAAACGAAAAAAAATGCATCCACTGTGGCGGCGTCACGCAACTTTTACATTTTTGTCAGCCCCGAATTTGTCTTGCAATTCGTTCAAAAAGTGTTGAATAGGAAACTATTTGTGGTAATACTTGTTAGTTGCTATTCAAATAATACGTTTACTATTAATAACACAACCAAATCCATTCCTGATGCGGGAAAAATAGTTGTTTTTGTTCCCTATATATAAATTAAATTGGTTGGATCTGTAAATATTTACTAAGAAACAATCAGTTAAATAAATACCCCAAAGGACTCTTAAAGTCGTGCAAAGGGCAAATTTCGGTTTGAAGCTTGTAACGCAGTGAAAGAAATCTTTTTTAGCCTATAGACAAATCATTATAGGAAGGACCGTATGTTCCCATTAATTTTGTGTTGTCAGTCTAACAGCTATCTATTTGAAACTTATGCAATTGCCTGAGTGCGAGTTTAGTAGACCGGAAAGTCATAGCTGCTTAGCTTTTCTGGTGCCAACATGTCTTAAGATATTATAATATCTGTACATGTTTTGCATATCATCTTTGTTTTCATCACTCGGCCCACATTGAGGCGCTAACGTATGTATTTACTGTGAATGGGGGACTTCTAATCCACTAACAATGGCAGGGATGCTATGCTCGCTTCTTTTACCCAGCGCATTCGCCTTCGATACTTTTGGTTAACACGAATGAGGTCTGACAAGAATTTCAGGTAGTGGGCCTCCCGATTGCCCCGCTTTCCATCCCCTTGTGATGTGGGCGCGTGGTAGTGGCCCATTGACGTCACAAAGCCAGGGAGTTAAGTTAAGCGATGGGGCTGGAGAGGAAAAATCAATACGCCGCTTGTTTCATTTCCATTTTCCCAACTCGCCTCTGCTGCGCGGTGGTTGCTGCTGCTGCCGTTTCAATTGTTGCTACTCTAGCTGTTTTGCCGCCTCCTGCTCGGGAAGTCACTCAAGTCGCGTTGGTAATCCGCTTTTGGTCGAGTCACTTGAGTCGTGTCACTCCCTCAGTCCACCCACTTTGCCCCCAGAGTCCTCGTCTGCAGTGGCATAAATGCCTTCGCACTTCATCGTCGCCACCCCGCTGTCCTCGAGCTAGAGCTCTTCCGTGGCTTACGCGCCGAATGCGTTATATTCCTGGCGGATACAGCCTTAGATTGTGCCACATATCCCGCCACTGCATTCCAGTTGGCTGCTGTTTTGCATTGGATGAAAGTCGGTAACGTGGCCTGCTGATCTCTGGACCCGTGTATGCCATCTGAGGTCTCTTAACGTCGTTGTCATTCTGCCATGATGCACATTGTAGATAGCTGATGTCGTCCCTGATGTCATCGTCAAGATGACACTCATAATATTCGCATTACAGGCGCAGTAGTAGCTGGAATATATGCTCATATCGGTTTAACAATACGCCTTTAAATATCTGCCATCAATATGTGCACTATTGGATAAATGTATGTTTAGTTATTGGCAAAACAGTTATTTTTACATACTAATGAGCAATTGACTATAATAGAGCAGTTGATTTTAGAAATTTAGATATTACACGATTCACAAATCCCTAATTTTAAAACGCTTTCTTGCTGGTGCCTTGACAATCATCCAACCAAGTGGCCAGATGGACACTCACGCCGCTGAGTGATGAGCATTCGCTGCCCGGGGAAAGTCCACTGTTGGACATGCCGTCGCTAAAGGGCTCCTCCACTCTAGGTTTCTTCCTGGCATATTCGTTGTGTTCCGACCTGGAAATCGAGGGAGTGTCGCTTCTAGATGTCACATCTTGGTCCTGATCCTGGTCGTCCTGATCCTCCGCTATATAACGGCGTAGCGGAGACCTCACTCCCATACGAGCGTTGCCAAGATGCAAGCCAGATTTGTCCTTCTCAAAGGACATCATTTCACCAAACCGCAGGGCATTCAGGTTGTCAACGTCCAGAAGGATTTCCTCCATGTACATGAACATCAAACTTCGATGGATCTTCGACCACGAGGACAGGGCGGCCAGACTCCACAGTTGGCTGGAGTGGCGTGCAAATGTGCCGATGTTGGTGGCCGCCATATGTCCCACGCAATTGATCAGCATATACGCCTTCCTGTACTGGGCAATGGTGTCCTCGTTCAGCATTTTCTGTGGGGGGAAAGGTTCCTTGTAGCACAACTGTGCGAATCCCAGAATAAAAGGCACAAACTGAAATTTATCCAGCGAGTATCCGCCATGCCAGTTTGACGAGTTCACCGAATAGGTTACCTGGAGCCGGCGCACGAACTGCATATAGCGATCGAACAGAACCAGAGCCGAGGCTGCCAGGTCTTCTTCCTGATTGAGGATCTCCGCCTTGAAAAGGGCGCACATGAAGAACAGGAAGCTCAGCTCGTGCCCGGTTCCGTACTCGATTTTTGTAGAGCTGCCGAAGGAGCCCGATAGATACACTCCAAGCTCGTTCACGTGCCTGCACTTGCTGCACGGCACCGCCTTCTCCACAAGCTGGTATATGTCCCTTAGCATGCTGTGCGCCCAGCGTCTGTAGCCTTTATTTCCTGGATCCAAGGTAGCCCCTAGAACGACAGGCGCCGGAGGATTGGCCACAATCATGGAGTCCAGCTTGTCGAATATGGCCGTCAGTCGCCTGATGTTCTGGCTAATCGGAAACCAGTCCGTGTTCCGGATCCCCTGTATCTCGGTGCTCACATTGTTCAAGTATGTGATCAGTGTAAAGTACGCCCTTGAGGCTAGCCAGGCTTCTATGTCCGAGGTGGACTGCACCCGACACACAGGTCCTAAGTTGCTTCTCCGAAAGAAGGCGGCCACCCGCTTGGGATTCACTTCACTCTGCTGCTCCATCTCCTTGAGTATTTACACTCTCTATTTGTATCGATGTTTGTTGCCATGTGCTTATTTCAATAGCCATCCAAAACTAAAACTTATTTGACATACTGACAGACTTAAGCGGAATATTCGCCCTAGTTGTTAAACTCCTAGATCACTAAGTTAGGTGCCGTTTTTATACCCGTTACTGGTAGAGTAAAAGGGTATCTAGATTCGTTGAAAAGTATGTAACAGGGAGAAGGAAGCGTTTCCGACCATATAAAGTATATATATTCTTGATCAGTAGCCGAGTCGATCTGGCCATGTCCGTCTGTCCGTCCGTCCGTATGAACGTCGTGATCTCAGGAACTATAAAAGCTAGAAAGTTGAGATTCAGCATGCAAGCTCCAGAGACATAGAAGCAGCGCAAGTTTGTCGATTCATGTCCCACTCTAACGCCCACAAACCGCCAAAAACTGTCAGTGTTAAAGACTCTCCTTCGCACTTCCACTAGGAAATTATCGTTTTATTTAAACACTACTACCAAATTAGCGAACTTATAAATATGAACATTTTTTACAAGTGCTCTTTTAATAAAAAGGATTTGA